>NC_070589.1:367500-400000 GCF_027409825.1 Scomber japonicus
GAATGATTGCAGCTTTTGTTCCTCAAAGCCCTGTGTGCGGTGATGGAGCAACAGCGCCCTCCTTTGGTGACAGCTGAGAGGGAAAAAAAGCTTACAGCACCTGCTATTCCCAGGCGGTCTCCGATCCAAGTACTAACCAGGCCCGACCCTGCTTTGCTTCCGAGATCAGACGAGATCGGGCGTGTTCAGGGTGGTATGGCCGTAAGCGACGAAACAGGCCGCAGAAAGCCCATTTAAACATGCTGTGACACCACTGACAGTTGCTCACACCAGCTGAGTGGCGGATAATGGTGTCTCAGCCATCAAACACATGCTATCCTTTAACAGTACTTTGATAGGAATAGTTTTTTTTTTTCTGCGGAGAAACACACAGCTGGAAGGACTGCAACCTTGTTCCTCAGGCCATTTGTGTACATGCGGGATGATTGCAGGCTTTTTACAGGCTGTAACAGTGAGAACTGGAACCCTAAAAACTACTTGGAAAGTGAGGCGTCTCAGTGCCACCTCTCTGGCGTGCATTCAGACACAGCTGGAATGATTGCAGCTTTTGTTCCTCAAAGCCCTGTGTGCGGTGATGGAGCAACAGCGCCCTCCTTTGGTGACAGCTGAGAGGGAAAAAAAGCTTACAGCACCTGGTATTCCCAGGCGGTCTCCCATCCAAGTACTAACCAGGCCCGACCCTGCTTAGCTTCCGAGATCAGACGAGATCGGGCGTGTTCAGGGTGGTATGGCCGTAAGCTACGAAACAGGCCGCAGAAAGCCCATTTAAACATGCTGTGACACCACTGACAGTTGCTCACATCAGCTGAGTGGCGGATAATGGTGTCTCAGCCATCAAACACATGCTATCCTTTAACAGTACTTTGATAGAAATAGTTTTTTTTTTTTTGCGGAGAAACACACAGCTGGAAGGACTGCAACCTTGTTACTCAGGCCATTTGTGTACATGCGGGATGATTGCAGGATTTTTACAGGCTGTAACAGTGAGAACTGGAACCCTAAAAACTACTTGGAAAGTGAGGCGTCTCAGTGCCACCTCTCTGGCGTGCATTCAGACACAGCTGGAATGATTGCAGCTTTTGTTCCTCAAAGCCCTGTGTGCGGTGATGGAGCAACAGCGCCCTCCTTTGGTGACAGCTGAGAGGGAAAAAAAGCTTAGGGCACCTGGTATTCCCAGGCGGTCTCCCATCCAAGTACTAACCAGGCCCGACCCTGCTTAGCTTCCAAGATCAGACGAGATCGGGCGTGTTCAGGGTGGTATGGCCGTAAGCGACGAAACAGGTCGCAGAAAGCCCATTTAAACATGCTGTGACACCACTGACAGTTGCTCACACCAGCTGAGTGGCGGATAATGGTGTCTCAGCCATCAAACACATGCTATCCTTTAACAGTACTTTGATAGAAATAGTTTTTTTTTTCTGCGGAGAAACACACAGCTGGAAGGACTGCAACCTTGTTCCTCAGGCCATTTGTGTACATGCGGGATGATTGCAGGCTTTTTACAGGCTGTAACAGTGAGAACTGGAACCCTAAAAACTACTTGGAAAGTGAGGCGTCTCAGTGCCACCTCTCTGGCGTGCATTCAGACACAGCTGGAATGATTGCAGCTTTTGTTCCTCAAAGCCCTGTGTGCGGTGATGGAGCAACAGCGCCCTCCTTTGGTGACAGCTGAGAGGGAAAAAAAGCTTACAGCACCTGGTATTCCCAGGCGGTCTCCCATCCAAGTACTAACCAGGCCCGACCCTGCTTAGCTTCCGAGATCAGACAAGATCGGGCGTGTTCAGGGTGGTATGGCCGTAAGCTACGAAACAGGCCGCAGAAAGCCCATTTAAACATGCTGTGACACCACTGACAGTTGCTCACACCAGCTGAGTGGCGGATAATGGTGTCTCAGCCATCAAACACATGCTATCCTTTAACAGTACTTTGATAGGAATAGTTGTTTTTTTTCTGCGGAGAAACACACAGCTGGAAGGACTGCAACCTTGTTCCTCAGGCCATTTGTGTACATGCGGGATGATTGCAGGCTTTTTACAGGCTGTAACAGTGAGAACTGGAACCCTAAAAACTACTTGGAAAGTGAGGCGTCTCAGTGCCACCTCTCTGGCGTGCATTCAGACACAGCTGGAATGATTGCAGCTTTTGTTCCTCAAAGCCCTGTGTGCGGTGATGGAGCAACAGCGCCCTCCTTTGGTGACAGCTGAGAGGGAAAAAAAGCTTACAGCACCTGGTATTCCCAGGCGGTCTCCCATCCAAGTACTAACCAGGCCCGACCCTGCTTAGCTTCCGAGATCAGACGAGATCGGGCGTGTTCAGGGTGGTATGGCCGTAAGCGACGAAACAGGCCGCAGAATGCCCATTTAAACATGCTGTGACACCACTGACAGTTGCTCACACCAGCTGAGTGGCGGATAATGGTGTCTCAGCCATCAAACACATGCTATCCTTTAACAGTACTTTGATAGGAATAGTTGTTTTTTTTCTGCGGAGAAACACACAGCTGGAAGGACTGCAACCTTGTTCCTCAGGCCATTTGTGTACATGCGGGATGATTGCAGGTTTTTAACAGGAACTAACAGTGAGAACTGGAACCCTAAAAACTACTTGGAAAGTGAGGCGTCTCAGTGCCACCTCTCTGGCGTGCATTCAGACACAGCTGGAATGATTGCAGCTTTTGTTCCTCAAAGCCCTGTGTGCGGTGATGGAGCAACAGCGCCCTCCTTTGGTGACAGCTGAGAGGGAAAAAAAGCTTACAGCACCTGGTATTCCCAGGCGGTCTCCCATCCAAGTACTAACCAGGCCCGACCCTGCTTAGCTTCCGAGATCAGACGAGATCGGGCGTGTTCAGGGTGGTATGGCCGTAAGCGACGAAACAGGCCGCAGAAAGCCCATTTAAACATGCTGTGACACCGCTGACAGTTGCTCACACCAGCTGAGTGGCGGATAATGGTGTCTCAGCCATCAAACACATGCTATCCTTTAACAGTACTTTGATAGGAATAGTTGTTTTTTTTCTGCGGAGAAACACACAGCTGGAAGGACTGCAACCTTGTTCCTCAGGCCATTTGTGTACATGCGGGATGATTGCAGGCTTTTTACAGGCTGTAACAGTGAGAACTGGAACCCTAAAAACTACTTGGAAAGTGAGGCGTCTCAGTGCCACCTCTCTGGCGTGCATTCAGACACAGCTGGAATGATTGCAGCTTTTGTTCCTCAAAGCCCTGTGTGCGGTGATGGAGCAACAGCGCCCTCCTTTGGTGCCAGCTGAGAGGGAAAAAAAGCTTACAGCACCTGGTATTCCCAGGCGGTCTCCCATCCAAGTACTAACCAGGCCCGACCCTGCTTAGCTTCCGAGATCAGACGAGATCGGGCGTGTTCAGGGTGGTATGGCCGTAAGCTACGAAACAGGCCGCAGAAAGCCCATTTAAACATGCTGTGACACCACTGACAGTTGCTCACACCAGCTGAGTGGCGGATAATGGTGTCTCAGCCATCAAACACATGCTATCCTTTAACAGTACTTTGATAGGAATAGTTTTTTTTTTCTGCGGAGAAACACACAGCTGGAAGGACTGCAACCTTGTTCCTCAGGCCATTTGTGTACATGCGGGATGATTGCAGGCTTTTTACAGGCTGTAACAGTGAGAACTGGAACCCTAAAAACTACTTGGAAAGTGAGGCGTCTCAGTGCCACCTCTCTGGCGTGCATTCAGACACAGCTGGAATGATTGCAGCTTTTGTTCCTCAAAGCCCTGTGTGCGGTGATGGAGCAACAGCGCCCTCCTTTGGTGACAGCTGAGAGGGAAAAAAAGCTTACAGCACCTGGTATTCCCAGGCGGTCTCCCATCCAAGTACTAACCAGGCCCGACCCTGCTTAGCTTCCGAGATCAGACGAGATCGGGCGTGTTCAGGGTGGTATGGCCGTAAGCTACGAAACAGGCCGCAGAAAGCCCATTTAAACATGCTGTGACACCACTGACAGTTGCTCACACCAGCTGAGTGGCGGATAATGGTGTCTCAGCCATCAAACACATGCTATCCTTTAACAGTACTTTGATAGAAATAGTTTTTTTTTTCTGCGGAGAAACACACAGCTGGAAGGACTGCAACCTTGTTACTCAGGCCATTTGTGTACATGCGGGATGATTGCAGGATTTTTACAGGCTGTAACAGTGAGAACTGGAACCCTAAAAACTACTTGGAAAGTGAGGCGTCTCAGTGCCACCTCTCTGGCGTGCATTCAGACACAGCTGGAATGATTGCAGCTTTTGTTCCTCAAAGCCCTGTGTGCGGTGATGGAGCAACAGCGCCCTCCTTTGGTGCCAGCTGAGAGGGAAAAAAAGCTTACAGCACCTGGTATTCCCAGGCGGTCTCCCATCCAAGTACTAACCAGGCCCGACCCTGCTTAGCTTCCGAGATCAGACGAGATCGGGCGTGTTCAGGGTGGTATGGCCGTAAGCTACGAAACAGGCCGCAGAAAGCCCATTTAAACATGCTGTGACACCACTGACAGTTGCTCACACCAGCTGAGTGGCGGATAATGGTGTCTCAGCCATCAAACACATGCTATCCTTTAACAGTACTTTGATAGAAATAGTTTTTTTTTTCTGCGGAGAAACACACAGCTGGAAGGACTGCAACCTTGTTACTCAGGCCATTTGTGTACATGCGGGATGATTGCAGGATTTTTACAGGCTGTAACAGTGAGAACTGGAACCCTAAAAAGTACTTGGAAAGTGAGGCGTCTCAGTGCCACCTCTCTGGCGTGCATTCAGACACAGCTGGAATGATTGCAGCTTTTGTTCCTCAAAGCCCTGTGTGCGGTGATGGAGCAACAGCGCCCTCCTTTGGTGACAGCTGAGAGGGAAAAAAAGCTTAGGGCACCTGGTATTCCCAGGCGGTCTCCCATCCAAGTACTAACCAGTCCCGACCCTGCTTAGCTTCCGAGATCAGACGAGATCGGGCGTGTTCAGGGTGGTATGGCCGTAAGCGACGAAACAGGCCGCAGAAAGCCCATTTAAACATGCTGTGACACCACTGACAGTTGCTCACACCAGCTGAGTGGCGGATAATGGTGTCTCAGCCATCAAACACATGCTATCCTTTAACAGTACTTTGATAGGAATAGTTTTTTTTTTTCTGCGGAGAAACACACAGCTGGAAGGACTGCAACATTGTTCCTCAGGCCATTTGTGTACATGCGGGATGATTGCAGGCTTTTTACAGGCTGTAACAGTGAGAACTGGAACCCTAAAAACTACTTGGAAAGTGAGGCGTCTCAGTGCCACCTCTCTGGCGTGCATTCAGACACAGCTGTAATGATTGCAGCTTTTGTTCCTCAAAGTCCTGTGTGCGGTGATGGAGCAACAGCGCCCTCCTTTGGTGACAGCTGAGAGGGAAAAAATGCTTACAGCACCTGGTATTCCCAGGCGGTCTCCCATCCAAGTACTAACCAGGCCCGACCCTGCTTAGCTTCCGAGATCAGACGAGATCGGGCGTGTTCAGGGTGGTATGGCCGTAAGCTACGAAACAGGCCGCAGAAAGCCCATTTAAACATGCTGTGACACCACTGACAGTTGCTCACACCAGCTGAGTGGCGGATAATGGTGTCTCAGCCATCAAACACATGCTATCCTTTAACAGTACTTCGATAGGAATAGTTGTTTTTTTTCTGCGGAGAAACACACAGCTGGAAGGACTGCAACCTTGTTCCTCAGGCCATTTGTGTACATGCGGGATGATTGCAGGCTTTTTACAGGCTGTAACAGTGAGAACTGGAACCCTAAAAACTACTTGGAAAGTGAGGCGTCTCAGTGCCACCTCTCTGGCGTGCATTCAGACACAGCTGTAATGATTGCAGCTTTTGTTCCTCAAAGTCCTGTGTGCGGTGATGGAGCAACAGCGCCCTCCTTTGGTGACAGCTGAGAGGGAAAAAATGCTTACAGCACCTGGTATTCCCAGGCGGTCTCCCATCCAAGTACTAACCAGGCCCGACCCTGCTTAGCTTCCGAGATCAGACGAGATCGGGCGTGTTCAGGGTGGTATGGCCGTAAGCTACGAAACAGGCCGCAGAAAGCCCATTTAAACATGCTGTGACACCACTGACAGTTGCTCACACCAGCTGAGTGGCGGATAATGGTGTCTCAGCCATCACACACATGCTATCCTTTAACAGTACTTTGATAGGAATAGTTTTTTTTTTCTGCGGAGAAACACACAGCTGGAAGGACTGCAACCTTGTTCCTCAGGCCATTTGTGTACATGCGGGATGATTGCAGGCTTTTTACAGGCTGTAACAGTGAGAACTGGAACCCTAAAAACTACTTGGAAAGTGAGGCGTCTCAGTGCCACCTCTCTGGCGTGCATTCAGACACAGCTGGAATGATTGCAGCTTTTGTTCCTCAAAGCCCTGTGTGCGGTGATGGAGCAACAGCGCCCTCCTTTGGTGACAGCTGAGAGGGAAAAAAACCTTACAGCACCTGGTATTCCCAGGCGGTCTCCCATCCAAGTACTAACCAGGCCCGACCCTGCTTAGCTTCCGAGATCAGACGAGATCGGGCGTGTTCAGGGTGGTATGGCCGTAAGCTACGAAACAGGCCGCAGAAAGCCCATTTAAACATGCTGTGACACCACTGACAGTTGCTCACACCAGCTGAGTGGCGGATAATGGTGTCTCAGCCATCAAACACATGCTATCCTTTAACAGTACTTTGATAGAAATAGTTTTTTTTTTTTTGCGGAGAAACACACAGCTGGAAGGACTGCAACCTTGTTACTCAGGCCATTTGTGTACATGCGGGATGATTGCAGGATTTTTACAGGCTGTAACAGTGAGAACTGGAACCCTAAAAACTACTTGGAAAGTGAGGCGTCTCAGTGCCACCTCTCTGGCGTGCATTCAGACACAGCTGGAATGATTGCAGCTTTTGTTCCTCAAAGCCCTGTGTGCGGTGATGGAGCAACAGCGCCCTCCTTTGGTGACAGCTGAGAGGGAAAAAAAGCTTAGGGCACCTGGTATTCCCAGGCGGTCTCCCATCCAAGTACTAACCAGGCCCGACCCTGCTTAGCTTCCAAGATCAGACGAGATCGGGCATGTTCAGGGTGGTATGGCCGTAAGCGACGAAACAGGTCGCAGAAAGCCCATTTAAACATGCTGTGACACCACTGACAGTTGCTCACACCAGCTGAGTGGCGGATAATGGTGTCTCAGCCATCAAACACATGCTATCCTTTAACAGTACTTTGATAGAAATAGTTTTTTTTTTCTGCGGAGAAACACACAGCTGGAAGGACTGCAACCTTGTTCCTCAGGCCATTTGTGTACATGCGGGATGATTGCAGGCTTTTTACAGGCTGTAACAGTGAGAACTGGAACCCTAAAAACTACTTGGAAAGTGAGGCGTCTCAGTGCCACCTCTCTGGCGTGCATTCAGACACAGCTGGAATGATTGCAGCTTTTGTTCCTCAAAGCCCTGTGTGCGGTGATGGAGCAACAGCGCCCTCCTTTGGTGACAGCTGAGAGGGAAAAAAAGCTTACAGCACCTGGTATTCCCAGGCGGTCTCCCATCCAAGTACTAACCAGGCCCGACCCTGCTTAGCTTCCGAGATCAGACAAGATCGGGCGTGTTCAGGGTGGTATGGCCGTAAGCTACGAAACAGGCCGCAGAAAGCCCATTTAAACATGCTGTGACACCACTGACAGTTGCTCACACCAGCTGAGTGGCGGATAATGGTGTCTCAGCCATCAAACACATGCTATCCTTTAACAGTACTTTGATAGGAATAGTTGTTTTTTTTCTGCGGAGAAACACACAGCTGGAAGGACTGCAACCTTGTTCCTCAGGCCATTTGTGTACATGCGGGATGATTGCAGGCTTTTTACAGGCTGTAACAGTGAGAACTGGAACCCTAAAAACTACTTGGAAAGTGAGGCGTCTCAGTGCCACCTCTCTGGCGTGCATTCAGACACAGCTGGAATGATTGCAGCTTTTGTTCCTCAAAGCCCTGTGTGCGGTGATGGAGCAACAGCGCCCTCCTTTGGTGACAGCTGAGAGGGAAAAAAAGCTTACAGCACCTGGTATTCCCAGGCGGTCTCCCATCCAAGTACTAACCAGGCCCGACCCTGCTTAGCTTCCGAGATCAGACGAGATCGGGCGTGTTCAGGGTGGTATGGCCGTAAGCTACAAAACAGGCCGCAGAAAGCCCATTTAAACATGCTGTGACACCACTGACAGTTGCTCACACCAGCTGAGTGGCGGATAATGGTGTCTCAGCCATCAAACACATGCTATCCTTTAACAGTACTTTGATAGGAATAGTTTTTTTTTTCTGCGGAGAAACACACAGCTGGAAGGACTGCAACCTTGTTCCTCAGGCCATTTGTGTACATGCGGGATGATTGCAGGCTTTTTACAGGCTGTAACAGTGAGAACTGGAACCCTAAAAACTACTTGGAAAGTGAGGCGTCTCAGTGCCACCTCTCTGGCGTGCATTCAGACACAGCTGGAATGATTGCAGCTTTTGTTCCTCAAAGCCCTGTGTGCGGTGATGGAGCAACAGCGCCCTCCTTTGGTGACAGCTGAGAGGGAAAAAAAGCTTACAGCACCTGGTATTCCCAGGCGGTCTCCCATCCAAGTACTAACCAGGCCCCACCCTGCTTAGCTTCCGAGATCAGACGAGATCGGGCGTGTTCAGGGTGGTATGGCCGTAAGCTATGAAACAGGCCGCAGAAAGCCCATTTAAACATGCTGTGACACCACTGACAGTTGCTCACACCAGCTGAGTGGCGGATAATGGTGTCTCAGCCATCAAACACATGCTATCCTTTAACAGTACTTTGATAGGAATAGTTTTTTTTTTCTGCGCAGAAACACACAGCTGGAAGGACTGCAACCTTGTTCCTCAGGCCATTTGTGTACATGCGGGATGATTGCAGGCTTTTTACAGGCTGTAACAGTGAGAACTGGAACCCTAAAAACTACTTGGAAAGTGAGGCGTCTCAGTGCCACCTCTCTGGCGTGCATTCAGACACAGCTGGAATGATTGCAGCTTTTGTTCCTCAAAGCCCTGTGTGCGGTGATGGAGCAACAGCGCCCTCCTTTGGTGACAGCTGAGAGGGAAAAAAAGCTTACAGCACCTGGTATTCCCAGGCGGTCTCCCATCCAAGTACTAACCAGGCCGGACCCTGCTTAGCTTCCGAGATCAGACGAGATCGGGCGTATTCATGGTGGTATGGCCGTAAGCTACGAAACAGGCCGCAGAAAGCCCATTTAAACATGCTGTGACACCACTGACAGTTGCTCACACCAGCTGAGTGGCGGATAATGGTGTCTCAGCCATCAAACACATGCTATCCTTTAACAGTACTTTGATAGGAATAGTTGTTTTTTTTCTGCGGAGAAACACACAGCTGGAAGGACTGCAACCTTGTTCCTCAGGCCATTTGTGTACATGCGGGATGATTGCAGGCTTTTTACAGGCTGTAACAGTGAGAACTGGAACCCTAAAAACTACTTGGAAAGTGAGGCGTCTCAGTGCCACCTCTCTGGCGTGCATTCAGACACAGCTGGAATGATTGCAGCTTTTGTTCCTCAAAGCCCTGTGTGCGGTGATGGAGCAACAGCGCCCTCCTTTGGTGACAGCTGAAAGGGAAAAAAAGCTTACAGCACCTGGTATTCCCAGGCGGTCTCCCATCCAAGTACTAACCAGGCCCGACACTGCTTAGCTTCCGAGATCAGACGAGATCGGGCGTGTTTTTTTTTTTTTATCTTTTATTATCAAAAATATATCACGATCTTATTTTATATACATTCCAGGTGATGAAAGAAACATAAAAACCAACATTAAAGACATGAAACACCCCCTTTAACTAAACAAAAAGACACATAGCCACACTAACACTATGTGCCAAGAGAAAAAATAAAAATAAGTCACATTCTCAATTTACATACATTCAAGCTGACAAGACAAACATAAAAACCAACATTAAAGACATGACACACCCCCTTATCCCAACCAAAAGGACACATAGCCACATTAACACTATGTGCCAAAAGAAATACTAAAATTAAATCACATTCACAATTTACATACATTCAAGCTGACGAGACAAACATAAAACCCAACATTAAAGACATGACACACACCCTTATCCCAACAAAAAAAGACACATAACCACCATAACACTATGTGTCAAAATAATAATAATACTACTAATAAAAAATCATATAGATGACAATAAAAAAAAAGAAAAGTTACAGAAAGTAAATGTAGACAATAACTACCCCAACATAACACCCCTAAGTTTTTTTATAACACCAGACATACGTTTTTCCCTTCCATTACTTTTACCAAATTATTGTGACTGTTGAACTGCTGATGAAAAGTGTCTTGGTCTGCTAGAAATATGGTCCTGAGGTGAGCTGTGAATATGTTCTGAAAATATCTTGTAACATTTATTGTTTTGTTGTCAAATAATTGGTGATTCCTTCTTGTCCATAATGATTTTCTGCCGAATGCTAGGATGGAGTTGATGAGTGTATTGTTCCTGTTTGTATGTTTTCCTGTGATTCCAAATGTCCAAGCCCATGACCAATCTGTATCAGTGTGTGTTGTGAAGTTGCAGTGAGTCTCTAATATGGTCCTGATGTATGACTGAAAATGTTTTGATTCTGTGCATGTGTTGAAAATATGTCCCAAGTCCTCTGATTCTTTATTGCAAACGGTGCATGTTCTTGAATATTTTTCTTTGTTGATCTGGTGTAAAATAATCCCTGTGTAAATCCGTCTGTGTCGAATGTTGAAGTCCATGTTTATTGTAGTGTTGTCCATGAGTGGTATGTCCAGGTTTGTCCATATAGTTTTGATGTCCATGTTGGTGTAATTTTCTTTCCAATATTTCTCTGCTGTGGGGGGCCTTTTGATGAGGTGTATTAATGTCCGGTACCAGGTTCTTGTGCTTATTTCTTTTATGTCCTTTGCTTTGTCCTTTTGCTTGAGTTGTAGCTGGGGAAGGGCGGCTCTGGTATCTTTCCCTTTCTCCTTCAACAGGCTCCGCCACGTAGGGTCGAGAGCCTGTTCAAACTTTCCTTTAAGTTTTGTTATATTTCCTTTCCTATAACTAACATTTTTTTCTTTTAGTTTTCCACAAACTATATCTATGTTAAAAGCACCCCTCCCATCGATTATGTCTCCCACCCTGGTCAAACCAGCAGCCCGCATAGGACCGCTGGTTAGAACCCTCCCCCCACACATAAAAAATGGACTGTCAAGGAAAGGTAACTGCAGCACATGCTCTTTATTCCTGCACTTGGGCCAGAGGTGGGGCAGAATTTTGCCCCATGCCTCTAGTACCTCCTGGTAGAAACCAGGTAGGCGGCTCCTGGCTTTTCCGTGGAGGAGGGCGCACAGGTTGTACGCGTCTCTCTCCCCGTACTCAGCCAGATAGCTCGCCATCCAGTCCTCCCAGGGGTACTGCCGGTCCGAATCAAGAAAATTCTTAACAATTTTGATCCTAAGTGCGTCTCTTTTGGCACCGATGTCAATTAGTCCTAAACCCCCCTCCCTTTTTTTAGCAATTAACACTCTGTGAGCAATCGAATTTCCCTTTCCCCTCCAGAGGAAGGAGGAGATTGCTGTGGCCAGCGTTTTTAGAGCCCATTGCGGCAGCTCACAGGTTCCCAAAATGTGGTTAATTTTTGACAGTATCAAAGCATTAACTACAATTACCTTTCCTTTCAGTGTTAACCCTCTTGCTCGCCATAAATTTAAACTACTCTGCACTTTCCCTATCATTTCCCTCCACCCTCTGTCCCTAGCCTCACTCTCATTCTCTCCTATATATACACCCAGTATTTTCCTACACCCCGTGTTTTCCCCAAATCCCCATTTATTTACATAGTTTTCCACCTTTCCTATTTTGCCTATCTCAGATTTAGTTATGTTTATTTTCGCGCCTGAAGCCATGCTGTACGTTTTGAAGTGTTCCATGATTTTGTCTATGCATTTCCCTGATTTGATTGTTATTGTAATGTCATCCGCGTATTGTGATATTTTGATAGAACTGTTTGTTGGTGTTTTTATTCCTACTATTTCCTTGTCTTTAATTATTGCTTGAGCTAGCGGTTCTGCCACTATGCTGTATAATAGCGCTGATAATGGGCAGCCTTGCCTCACTGATCTTTTTATGGGGAAACTGTCTGTTATTGTACCATTGCATTTTATTACACTTTTTGCATTATTGTAAAGAAGCTGTATCCAATTTATAAAACCCTGCCCATAACCTAATTCTGCTAAAACCTTGAATAAAAACTGGTGTTCCACTCTATCAAAAGCTTTTTCTAAATCTATTGTTAACAAAAGGCCCCCCTGTACTGTCATCCCTCTTACTGTATCTCTTATTGTAGCAATTGAATCTTGGATGTCCCTGTTTGGTATGCTGTATGCTTGATTTGGACTGATTATCTGATCTAGAGTCTGTTTTAATCTATTGGCCAATGTTTTGGAAAGTATCTTGTAATCTGTGTTTAGTAGGCTTATTGGTCTATAATTGGATATTTCGTTTCTGTCACCTTTGTTCTTGTATATTACTGTTATCATACCTGTAGTGAATGATTTGGGTGTTTCTTGTTGTTTTTGCATTGTATGGTAGAGGTCGAGTAACAGGGGGGCCATCTGTTCACTAAATTTTATGTAGAAGTCAGCCGTTAGACCGTCGCTCCCAGGACTTTTATTTTTGTTTAAGTTTTTGATTGCATATTCAATTTCTTCCTTTGTTAATTTGCTGTCACACCACACTTTATCCTCCATATCTATCTTTTTATCTAAGTAGGTTAGAATTTCTTCAGTTTTCTCTATATCACTTCCCCCCTCCTTAAATAAGTTTGTATAATAGTCTTTTATAATTTCTAGTATTTTTATTTTGTCTTTATGGATGTTGTTATCTTGATCTTTAAGTTCTTCTATTACAGTTTTGTTCTGTTTTTGTTTTTCCAACCCCAAAAAAAACGCAGTGCACCTTTCACCCTCCACCAAATTTTGGAACCTGCACCTTATTGCTGCTCCTTTACATTTTTTCTTTTCTATGCTGTTTAATTGATTTTTGTAACATTCATACATTTCACAGCTTCTATTTTTTTGATTATCTAATAATATGACTTCTTCTTCTAGCTGCTTTCTAATATTCTGTTCTTCTTGTTTTTCTTTCCATCTTTTCTCTTTGCTATAATTAATACTCACTTTTTTAATTCTTTCTTTTATATTATCCCATCTGTCTATATAATTATTATCTATTTGCATTTCTGTTCTTGCATAATTAAGTAATTTTTTAATTTTATTAATATATACCGGGTCTGTTAGGAGGCTGGAGTTGAGGCACCAGGTGCCTCCTCCCTTGATCCCTCCTTCAGCACCCAGTTGGCATATGACAGTGGCATGATCGCTCCAGGAATTGTAACTGTAATGTATCTTGTTGATTTGTTTCACTGTGTCCGCTGCAGCCAAACACAGGTCAATTCTAGACTGCCTGAGTTTCCCTTTGACCACCTGTCTCCTTGAGAATTCTCTTTTAAATTTGTTTTGTATCCTCCATATATCTATTAAATTGTGACTATCCATTAAATCATAAAGAGCTGTTCTACTTATGTCATTTTTATATACATTATTTATTGAAATATCTGATTTGGTTAATACTGTATTAAAATCACCTATTATTATAGTTCTATTGTTTACCCATCTTCCTAATTTGTTAAACAAACCCTTCCTTTCCTTCTCACAGTTATAGGCATATAGATTAATTATTCTATACGTGTTATTATTTACGTCGATATCTATAATTAATATTCTTCCTTTATCGTCTTTATAAATTACTTTACTGTACTTTATATTATTACTATTTATTAGGGTTGCTATACCACAAGATTTATTAGTGCCGTTATTATAATATATTTCCACTTTATATACTTTAGTTGCTGCCTCAAGGCTGCTTTCATCCCACCTCGTCTCTTGGAGGCAGAGGATGTCGCAGCTCGGACTGGACAGTATTGCATTCATCCTGTCACAAGTGCGGAGCCCGTTGACATTAAGAGAGTGCAGCAACAACATGATTATTAGAAAAGAAAGGATTGTTACAAATTAAGCTTAATCATTATTTTCCCTTATCTTTTTTCCTTCTTTTACTGATCAATGCTTTATTAGAGGTGTGCTGCTTCCTAAGATTTTTAATGGTGGTGAAGTCCATCTCGGAGTCACTGTCTGATCTGCCCAAACGGCGGAGGACCATGGTGGTTGCCGAGGCTGGCTCTCTGGGGGGTACGGCTGCCACAGGCTGCGGGTCACTCGGGGTTTCCCCCACTTCCATTGAGTCTGAGGCTTGAGATGGCTCTGGCCTCTCCACGAGCCCATTGCCGCCTCTGCCCCTTACTCCCTGGTGTAGGCCTGAGTCTATGCTCAGACCATCCATGCTTGAGCCAATTTCCACATTTAGGCTCTGTGCAGCATTATTAGGACTCAGTGCCCCCCCCTGAGAGAGAGCCTCTCTGCCAGCTCCGTCCGTGGTGCCGCTGCCCCCCACTCCGGCCTCCTCTCCTTCCTCCTCCTCCTCACTCATGTCCTCCGCTTCACTGTAAAGCTCCTCCGATCCGGACTCCACCACCGCTTCAGATTCACTGTAGTTACAATTACATTCATTCACTGGGTTCCAGCACACCTCACATTTTTTAGTCTTTCTCTGTTGGTTGCTGCACTCCCTCGCATAATGCCCCTGTACTCCACACTTGTGACAGGAAAAATCAGGACAATCCCTCAGGATGTGCCCCGGCTGGAGACACATCCTGCAAACCTTCGCTTGCCTGTCATGGATGACTCTAAAATATTCTGGTCCCATAGCTGTTTCAAAACGTGCAGAGTATGGCAGTGATTGTACTTTCTCAGTGAATTTTACTTTAAGGAAACGTGTACCGTCTGCTATCTGAGTGCCCGGCCACATCCGCCTCCTAATGGCGGATGCAGCCGAGACACCCCACCCTTCTAATTTTTGTAATATTTCTTCGTCTGTTATATAAGCTGGCAGATTTAAAAAAGACACCATCAACTCATCATTACATAAATCTTTTACAAAAATATTACAGTTGCCTATTTTAAATCCATCTAGGAGCCGCTCCTTCCCTTTGACATGAGACATCGTGATTTCATAACTCCTGGTACCGGTCGCTCTACACGCTATAAGCCCCCCACACAGAGCTCTGATCGCTCGCATTAGTTCAAGGACTGGAACCTCCTCATTCCCAGTAACCTCCAAACTCACCGTCAGCTCTCTGTTGTATGCTTTCCTGGCCTCCTCTTTCGCTGTCTCCTGTTGCTGCTCTCTCTCTCCAGCTGTTCCCGTCGCTCTCTCTCCCTCTTTTTCCGCTCCGGCGCTCGCTGCTCGCTCGCCCCCCGACATGCCTTTCTCCTTCTCTGCCGCCGCTCCTGGAGCTCCTTTTCTCTCGGGCCTTCTCAGGCCTTCTCTCCCAGCCTCCCTCGATGTAACTCCAGCCCCAGGAGCTCTCGGGCCGGTCCCGTTCCGCGGCGCACGGCCGGTATCCTTCGCTTGCTGCGCTCTCTCTCCTCTCTCTCCCGCCAACATGACGGAGGCAGCCACTTCCGCGTTTTCTTTCCTGTTTCTTTCAATATTCCTCCTCTTACTCCTTTGCTCTTTATTTTTAACAAGCTCCCATTCATTCCCTTCCTCTCCCATTTCTGCTTGCTTTATATTAAGTCCGTGATCCGATTTCGTAGCCGTTTTTTCCGTCGCCGTGTTCGTTGCCATGTTATTATCCATACATAAAGAAATAAAGAAAAACTCTCCCCCGAACAGTAAAAACTGCCGGGGGGAAAAAGTCCACACACAAAACTAACTTAGGATGCACGGAAAATAATAGGATAATAAAGGAAAAGAAAGAAAACATATGAAATAAATCCAAACAGAGGTCCGCGATCCTCTATGCTCCAACTGGTTTGCTTCTGGCTGCCTCCACTGCGCGCGCATACGTGTTCAGGGTGGTATGGCCGTAAGCAACGAAACAGGCCGCAGAAAGCCCATTTAAACATGCTGTGACACCACTGACAGTTGCTCACACCAGCTGAGTGGCGGATAATGGTGTCTCAGCCATCAAACACATGCTATCCTTTAACAGTACTTTGATAGGAATAGTTTTTTTTTTTCTGCGGAGAAACACACAGCTGGAAGGACTGCAACCTTGTTCCTCAGGCCATTTGTGTACATGCGGGATGATTGCAGGCTTTTTACAGGCTGTAACAGTGAGAACTGGAACCCTAAAAACTACTTGGAAAGTGAGGCGTCTCAGTGCCACCTCTCTGGCGTGCATTCAGACACAGCTGGAATGATTGCAGCTTTTGTTCCTCAAAGCCCTGTGTGCGGTGATGGAGCAACAGCGCCCTCCTTTGGTGACAGCTGAGAGGGAAAAAAAGCTTACAGCACCTGGTATTCCCAGGCGGTCTCCCATCCAAGTACTAACCAGGCCCGACCCTGCTTAGCTTCCAAGATCAGACGAGATCGGGCGTGTTCAGGGTGGTATGGCCGTAAGCTACGAAACAGGCCGCAGAAAGCCCATTTAAACATGCTGTGACACCACTGACAGTTGCTCACACCAGCTGAGTGGCGGATAATGGTGTCTCAGCCATCAAACACATGCTATCCTTTAACAGTACTTTGATAGGAATAGTTTTTTTTTTCTGCGGAGAAACACACAGCTGGAAGGACTGCAACCTTGTTCCTCAGGCCATTTGTGTACATGCGGGATGATTGCAGGCTTTTTACAGGCTGTAACAGTGAGAACTGGAACCCTAAAAATTACTTGGAAAGTGAGGCGTCTCAGTGCCACCTCTCTGGCGTGCATTCAGACACAGCTGGAATGATTGCAGCTTTTGTTCCTCAAAGCCCTGTGTGCGGTGATGGAGCAACAGCGCCCTCCTTTGGTGACAGCTGACAGGGAAAAAAAGCTTACAGCACCTGGTATTCCCAGGCGGTCTCCCATCCAAGTACTAACCAGGCCCGACCCTGCTTAGCTTCCGAGATCAGACGAGATCGGGCGTGTTCAGGGTGGTATGGCCGTAAGCTACGAAACAGGCCGCAGAAAGCCCATTTAAACATGCTGTGACACCACTGACAGTTGCTCACACCAGCTGAGTGGCGGATAATGGTGTCTCAGCCATCAAACACATGCTATCCTTTAACAGTACTTTGATAGAAATAGTTTTTTTTTTTCTGCGGAGAAACACACAGCTGGAAGGACTGCAACCTTGTTCCTCAGGCCATTTGTGTACATGCGGGATGATTGCAGGCTTTTTACAGGCTGTAACAGTTAGAACTGGAACCCTAAAAACTACTTGGAAAGTGAGGCGTCTCAGTGCCACCTCTCTGGCGTGCATTCAGACACAGCTGGAATGATTGCAGCTTTTGTTCCTCAAAGCCCTGTGTGCGGTGATGGAGCAACAGCGCCCTCCTTTGGTGACAGCTGAGAGGGAAAAAAAGCTTACAGCACCTGGTATTCCCAGGCGGTCTCCCATCCAAGTACTAACCAGGCCCGACCCTGCTTAGCTTCCGAGATCAGACGAGATCGGGCGTGTTCAGGGTGGTATGGCCGTAAGCTACGAAACAGGCCGCAGAAAGCCCATTTAAACATGCTGTGACACCACTGACAGTTGCTCACACCAGCTGAGTGGCGGATAATGGTGTCTCAGCCATCAAACACATGCTATCCTTTAACAGTACTTTGATAGGAATAGTTGTTTTTTTCTGCGGAGAAACACACAGCTGGAAGGACTGCAACCTTGTTCCTCAGGCCATTTGTGTACATGCGGGATGATTGCAGGCTTTTTACAGGCTGTAACAGTGAGAACTGGAACCCTAAAAACTACTTGGAAAGTGAGGCGTCTCAGTGCCACCTCTCTGGCGTGCATTCAGACACAGCTGGAATGATTGCAGCTTTTGTTCCTCAAAGCCCTGTGTGCGGTGATGGAGCAACAGCTCCCTCCTTTGGTGACAGCTGAGAGGGAAAAAAAGCTTACAGCACCTGGTATTCCCAGGCGGTCTCCCATCCAAGTACTAACCAGGCCCGACCCTGCTTAGCTTCCGAGATCAGACGAGATCGGGCGTGTTCAGGGTGGTATGGCCGTAAGCTACGAAACAGGCCGCAGAAAGCCCATTTAAACATGCTGTGACACCACTGACAGTTGCTCACACCAGCTGAGTGGCGGATAATGGTGTCTCAGCCATCAAACACATGCTATCCTTTAACAGTACTTTGATAGGAATAGTTGTTTTTTTCTGCGGAGAAACACACAGCTGGAAGGACTGCAACCTTGTTCCTCAGGCCATTTGTGTACATGCGGGATGATTGCAGGCTTTTTACAGGCTGTAACAGTGAGAACTGGAACCCTAAAAACTACTTGGAAAGTGAGGCGTCTCAGTGCCACCTCTCTGGCGTGCATTCAGACACAGCTGGAATGATTGCAGCTTTTGTTCCTCAAAGCCCTGTGTGCGGTGATGGAGCAACAGCTCCCTCCTTTGGTGACAGCTGAGAGGGAAAAAAAGCTTACAGCACCTGGTATTCCCAGGCGGTCTCCCATCCAAGTACTAACCAGGCCCGACCCTGCTTAGCTTCCGAGATCAGACGAGATCGGGCGTGTTCAGGGTGGTATGGCCGTAAGCTACGAAACAGGCCGCAGAAAGCCCATTTAAACATGCTGTGACACCACTGACAGTTGCTCACACCAGCTGAGTGGCGGATAATGGTGTCTCAGCCATCAAACACATGCTATCCTTTAACAGTACTTTGATAGGAATAGTTTTTTTTTTTCTGCGGAGAAACACACAGCTGGAAGGACTGCAACCTTGTTCCTCAGGCCATTTGTGTACATGCGGGATGATTGCAGGCTTTTTACAGGCTGTAACAGTGAGAACTGGAACCCTAAAAACTACTTGGAAAGTGAGGCGTCTCAGTGCCACCTCTCTGGCGTGCATTCAGACACAGCTGGAATGATTGCAGCTTTTGTTCCTCAAAGCCCTGTGTGCGGTGATGGAGCAACAGCGCCCTCCTTTGGTGACAGCTGAGAGGGAAAAAAAGCTTACAGCACCTGGTATTCCCAGGCGGTCTCCCATCCAAGTACTAACCAGGCCCGACCCTGCTTAGCTTCCGAGATCAGACGAGATCGGGCGTGTTCAGGGTGGTATGGCCGTAAGCTACGAAACAGGCCGCAGAAAGCCCATTTAAACATGCTGTGACACCACTGACAGTTGCTCACACCAGCTGAGTGGCGGATAATGGTGTCTCAGCCATCAAACACATGCTATCCTTTAACAGTACTTTGATAGGAATAGTTTTTTTTTTCTGCGGAGAAACACACAGCTGGAAGGACTGCAACCTTGTTCCTCAGGCCATTTGTGTACATGCGGGATGATTGCAGGCTTTTTACAGGCTGTAACAGTGAGAACTGGAACCCTAAAAATTACTTGGAAAGTGAGGCGTCTCAGTGCCACCTCTCTGGCGTGCATTCAGACACAGCTGGAATGATTGCAGCTTTTGTTCCTCAAAGCCCTGTGTGCGGTGATGGAGCAACAGCGCCCTCCTTTGGTGACAGCTGACAGGGAAAAAAAGCTTACAGCACCTGGTATTCCCAGGCGGTCTCCCATTCAAGTACTAACCAGGCCCGACCCTGCTTAGCTTCCGAGATCAGACGAGATCGGGCGTGTTCAGGGTGGTATGGCCGTAAGCTACGAAACAGGCCGCAGAAAGCCCATTTAAACATGCTGTGACACCACTGACAGTTGCTCACACCAGCTGAGTGGCGGATAATGGTGTCTCAGCCATCAAACACATGCTATCCTTTAACAGTACTTTGATAGGAATAGTTTTTTTTTTCTGCGGAGAAACACACAGCTGGAAGGACTGCAACCTTGTTCCTCAGGCCATTTGTGTACATGCGGGATGATTGCAGGCTTTTTACAGGCTGTAACAGTGAGAACTGGAACCCTAAAAACTACTTGGAAAGTGAGGCGTCTCAGTGCCACCTCTCTGGCGTGCATTCAGACACAGCTGGAATGATTGCAGCTTTTGTTCCTCAAAGCCCTGTGTGCGGTGATGGAGCAACAGCGCCCTCCTTTGGTGACAGCTGACAGGGAAAAAAAGCTTACAGCACCTGGTATTCCCAGGCGGTCTCCCATCCAAGTACTAACCAGGCCCGACCCTGCTTAGTTTCCGAGATCAGACGAGATCGGGCGTGTTCAGGGTGGTATGGCCGTAAGCTACGAAACAGGCCGCAGAAAGCCCATTTAAACATGCTGTGACACCACTGACAGTTGCTCACACCAGCTGAGTGGCGGATAATGGTGTCTCAGCCATCAAACACATGCTATCCTTTAACAGTACTTTGATAGAAATAGTTTTTTTTTTTCTGCGGAGAAACACACAGCTGGAAGGACTGCAACCTTGTTCCTCAGGCCATTTGTGTACATGCGGGATGATTGCAGGCTTTTTACAGGCTGTAACAGTTAGAACTGGAACCCTAAAAACTACTTGGAAAGTGAGGCGTCTCAGTGCCACCTCTCTGGCGTGCATTCAGACACAGCTGGAATGATTGCAGCTTTTGTTCCTCAAAGCCCTGTGTGCGGTGATGGAGCAACAGCGCCCTCCTTTGGTGACAGCTGAGAGGGAAAAAAAGCTTACAGCACCTGGTATTCCCAGGCGGTCTCCCATCCAAGTACTAACCAGGCCCGACCCTGCTTAGCTTCCGAGATCAGACGAGATCGGGCGTGTTTTTTTTTTTTTATCTTTTATTATCAAAAATATATCATGATCTTATTTTATATACATTCCAGCTGACAAAACAAACATAAAAACCAACATTAAAGACATGAAACACCCCCTTTAACTAAACAAAAATACACATAGCCACAATAACACTATGTGCCAAAAGAAATACTAACAAATAAATCACATTCTCAATTTACATACATACAAGCTGACAAGACAAACATACAAACCAACATTAAAGACATGAAACACCCCCTTTAACCAAACAAAAAGACACATAGCCACAATAACACTATGTGCCAAAAGAAATACTAACAAAAAATAAATCACATTCTCAATTTGCATACATTCAATCTGACAAGACAAACATAAAAACCAACATTAAAGACATGAAACACGAAACACCCCCTTTAACTAAACAAAAAGACACATAGCCACCATAACACTATGTGTCAAAATAATAATAATAAAACTAATAATAATAATCATATAGATGACCAAATAAAAGAAACAATACAAAAAATAGATGTAGACAATAACTACCCCAACATAAAACCCCTAAGACATACATTTTTCCCTTCCATTACTTTTACATAATTATTGTGACTGTTGAACTGCTGATGAAAAGTGTCTTGGTCTGCTAGAAATATGGTCCTGAGGTGAGCTGTGAATGTGTTCTGAAAATATCTTGTAACATTTATTGTTTTGTTGTCAAATAATTGGTGATTCCGTCTTGTCCATAAAGATTTTCTGCCGAATGCTAGGATGGAGTTGATGAGTGTATTGTTCCTGTTTGTGTGTTTTCCTGTGATTCCAAATGTCCAAGCCCATGACCAATCTGTATCAGTGTGTGTTGTGAAGTTGCAGTGAGTCTCTAATATGGTCCTGATGTATGACTGAAACTGTTTTGATTCTGTGCATGTGTTGAAGATATGTTCCAAGTCCTCTGATTCTTTATTGCAAACGGTGCATGTTCTTGAATATTTTTCTTTGTTGATCTGATGTAATATAATCCCTGTGTAAATCCTTCTGTGTCGAATGTTAAAATCCATGTTTATTGTATTGTTGTCCATAATTGGTATGTCCAGGTTTGACCATATAGATGAGATGTCCATGTTAGGGTATTTTTCCTTCCAGTATTTCTCTGCTGTGGGGGGCCTTTTGATGAGATGTATTAATGACCGGTACCAGGTTCTTGTATTTATTTCCTTTATGTCCTTTTGCTTGAGTTGTAGCTGGGGAAGGGCGGCTCTGGTATCTTTCTCTTTCTCCTTCAACATGCTCCGCCACGTAGGGTCAAGAGCCTGTTCAAACTTTCCTTTAAGTTTTATTATATTTCCTTTCCTATAACTAACATTTTTTCCTTTTAGTTTTCCACAAATTAAATCTATGTTAAACTCACCCCTCCCATCGATTATATCTCCCACCCTGGTCAAACCAGCAGCCCGCATAGGACCGCTGGTTAGAACCCTCCCCCCGCACAAAAAAAAGGACTGTCAAGGAAAGGTAACTGCAGCACATGCTCTTTATTCCTGCACTTGGGCCAGAGGTGGGGCAGAATTTTGCCCCATGCCTCTAGTACCTCCTGGTAGAAGCCAGGTAGGCGGCTCCTGGCTTTTCCGGGGAGGAGGGCGCACAGATTGTACGCGTCTCTCTCCCCGTACTCAGCCAGATAGCTCGCCATCCAGTCCTCCCAGGGGTACTGCCGGTCCGAATCAAGAAAATTCTTAACAATTTTGATCCTAAGTGCATCTCTTTTGGCACCGATGTCAATTAGTCCTAAACCCCCCTCCCTTTTTTTAGCAATTAACACTCTGTGAGCAATCGAATTTCCCTTTCCCCTCCAGAGGAAGGAGGAGATTGCTGCTGTCAGCGCTTTTAGAGCCCATTGCGGCAGCTCACAGGTTCCCAAAATGTGGTTAATTTTTGACAGTATCAAAGCATTAACTACAATTACCTTTCCTTTCAGTGTTAACCCTCTTGCTCGCCATAAATTTAGACTACTCTGCACTTTCCCTATCATTTCCCTCCACCCTCTGTCCCTAGCCTCACTCTCATTCTCTCCTATATATACACCCAGTATTTTCCTACACCCCGTGTTTTCCCCAAATCCCCATTTATTTACATAGTCTTCCACCTTTCCAATTATACCTATCTCCGATTTAGTTATGTTTATTTTCGCGCCTGAAGCCATGCTGTAAGTTTTGAAGTGTTCCATGATTTTGTCTATGCCTTTCCCTGATTTGATTGTTATTGTAATGTCATCCGCGTATTGTGTTATTTTGATAGAACAGTTTGTGGGTGTTTTTATTCCTACTATTTCCTTGTCTTTAATTATTGCTTGAGCTAGCGGTTCTGCCACTATGCTATATAATAGCGCTGATAATGGGCAACCTTGCCTCACTGATCTTTTTATTGGGAAACTGTCTGTTATTGTACCATTGCATTTTATTACACTTTTTGCATTATTGTAAAGAAGCTGTATCCAATTTATAAAACCTTGCCCATAACCTAATTCTGCTAAAACCTTGAATAAAAACTGGTGTTCCACTCTATCGAAAGCTTTTTCTAAATCTATTGTTAACAGAAGGCCCCCCTGTACTGTCATCCCTCTTACTGTATCTCTTATTGTTGCAATTGAATCTTGGATGTCCCTGTTTGGTATACTGTATGCTTGATTTGGACTGATTATCTGATCTAGAGTCTGTTTTAATCTATTAGCCAATGTTTTGGAAAGTATCTTGTAATCTGTGTTTAGTAAGCTTATTGGTCTATAGTTGGATATTTCGTTTCTGTCACCTTTGTTCTTGTATATTACTGTTATCATGCCTGTGGTGAATGATTTGGGTGTTTCTTGTTGTTTTTGCATTGTATGGTAGAGGTCGAGTAACAGGGGGGCCATCTGTTCACAAAATTTGATATAGAAGTCAGCCGTTAGACCGTCACTCCCAGGACTTTTATTTTTGTTTAAGTTTTTGATTGCATATTCAATTTCTTCCTTTGTTAATTTGCTGTCACACCACACTTTATCCTCCATATCTATCTTTTTATCTAAGTAGGTTAATATTTCTTCAGTTTTCTCTATATCACTTCCCTCCTCCTTAAATAAGTTTGTATAATAGTCTTTTATAATTTCTAGTATTTTTATCTTGTCTTTATGGATGTTGTTATCTTGATCTTTAAGTTCTTCTATTACAGTTTTGTTCTGTTTTTGTTTTTCCAACCCCAAAAAAAACGCAGTGCACCTTTCACCCTCCACCAAATTTTGGAACCTGCACCTTATTGCTGCTCCTTTACATTTTTTCTTTTCTATGCTGTTTAATTGATTTTTGTAACATTCATACATTTCACAGCTTCTATTTTTTTGATTATCTAATAATATGACTTCTTCTTCTAGCTGCTTTCTAATATTCTGTTCTTCTTGTTTTTCTTTCCATCTTTTCTCTTTGCTATAATTAATACTCACTTTTTTAATTCTTTCTTTTATATTATCCCATCTGTCTATATAATTATTATCTATTTGCATTTCTGTTTTTGCATAACTAAGTACTTTTTTGATTTTTTTAATATATACCGGGTCTGTTAGGAGGCTGGAGTTAAGGCACCAGGTGCCTCCTCCCTTGATCCCTCCTTTAGCACCCAGTTGGCAAATGACAGTGGCATGATCGCTCCAGGAATTGTAACTGTAATGTATGTTGTTAATTAGCTTCACTGTGTCAGCTGCAGCCAAACACAGGTCAATTCTAGACTGTCTGAGTTTCCCTTTGACCACCTGTCTCCTTGAGAATTCTCTTTTAAATTTGTTTTGTATCCTCCATATATCTATTAAGTTGTGACTATCCATTAAATCATAAAGAGCTGTTCTACTTATGTCATTTTTATATACATTATTTATTGAAATATCTGATTTAGTTAATACTGTATTAAAATCACCTATTATTATAGTTCTATTGTTTACCCATCTTCCTAATTTGTTAAACAAACCCTTCCTTTCCTTCTCACAGTTATCGGCATATAGGTTAATTAGTCTATACGTTCTATTATTTACTTCGATATCTATAATTAATATTCTACCTTTATCGTCTTTATAAATTACTTTACTGTTCTTTACGTTATTACTATTTATTAGGGTTGCTATACCGCAGGATTTATTAGTGCCGTTATTATAATATATTTCCCCTTTATATATTTTAGTTGCTGCCTCAAGGCTGCTTTTATCCCACCTCGTCTCTTGGAGGCAGAGGATGTCGCAGCTCGGACTGGACAGTATCGCATTCATCCTGTCACAAGTGCGGAGCCCGTTGACATTGAGAGAGTGCAGCAACAACATGATTAATGGAAAAGAAAGGATTGTTACAAATTACGCTTAATCATCATTTTCCCTTATCTTTTTTCCTTCTTTTACTGATCGATGATTTATTAGAGGTGTGCTGCTTCCTAAGATTTTTAATGGTGGTGAAGTCCATCTCGGAGTCACTGTCTGATCTGCCCAAACGGCGGAGGACCATGGTGGTTGCCGAGGCCGGCTCTCTGGGGGTTGCGGCTGCCACAGGCTGCAGGTCACTCGGGGTTTCCCCCACTTCCATTGAGTCTGAGGCTTGAGATGGCTCTGGCCTCTCCACGAGCCCATTGCCGCCTCTGCCCCTTACTCCCTGGTGTAGGCCTGAGTCTATGCTCAGACCATCCATGCTTGAGCCAATTTCCACATTTAGGCTCTGTGCAGCATTATTAGGACTCAGTGCCCCCCCCTGAGAGAGAGCCTCTCTGCCAGCTCCGTCCGTGGTGCCGCTGCCCCCCACTCCGGCCTCCTCTCCTTCCTCCTCCTCCTCACTCATGTCCTCCGCTTCACTGTAAAGCTCCTCCGATCCGGACTCCACCACCGCTTCAGATTCACTGTAGTTACAATTACATTCATTCACTGGGTTCCAGCACACCTCACATTTTTTAGTCTTTCTCTGTTGGTTGCTGCACTCCCTCGCATAATGCCCCTGTACTCCACACTTGTGACAGGAAAAATCAGGACAATCCCTCAGGATGTGCCCCGGCTGGAGACACATCCTGCAAACCTTCGCTTGCCTGTCATGGATGACTCTAAAATATTCTGGTCCCATAGCTGTTTCAAAACGTGCAGAGTATGGCAGTGATTGTACTTTCTCAGTGAATTTTACTTTAAGGAAACGTGTACCGTCTGCTATCTGAGTGCCCGGCCACATCCGCCTCCTAATGGCGGATGCAGCCGAGACACCCCACCCTTCTAATTTTTGTAATATTTCTTCGTCTGTTATATAAGCTGGCAGATTTAAAAAAGACACCATCAACTCATCATTACATAAATCTTTTACAAAAATATTACAGTTGCCTATTTTAAATCCATCTAGGAGCCGCTCCTTCCCCTTGACATGAGACATCGTGATTTCATAACTCCTGGTACCGGTCGCTCTGCACGCTATAAGCCCCCCACACAGAGCTCTGATCGCTCGCATTAGTTCAAGGACTGGAACCTCCTCATTCCCAGTAACCTCCAAACTCACCGTCAGCTCTCTGTTGTATGCTTTCCTGGCCTCCTCTTTCGCTGTCTCCTGTTGCTGCTCTCTCTCTCCAGCTGTTCCCGTCGCTCTCTCTCCCTCTTTTTCCGCTCCGGCGCTCGCTGCTCGCTCGCCCCCCGACATGCCTTTCTCCTTCTCTGCCGCCGCTCCTGGAGCTCCTTTTCTCTCGGGCCTTCTCAGGCCTTCTCTCCCAGCCTCCCTCGATGTAACTCCAGCCCCAGGAGCTCTCGGGCCGGTCCCGTTCCGCGGCGCACGGCCGGTATCCTTCGCTTGCTGCGCTCTCTCTCCTCTCTCTCCCGCCAACATGACGGAGGCAGCCACTTCCGCGTTTTCTTTCCTGTTTCTTTCAATATTCCTCCTCTTACTCCTTTGCTCTTTATTTTTAACAAGCTCCCATTCATTCCCTTCCTCTCCCATTTCTGCTTGCTTTATATTAAGTCCGTGATCCGATTTCGTAGCCGTTTTTTCCGTCGCCGTGTTCGTTGCCATGTTATTATCCATACATAAAGAAATAAAGAAAAACTCTCCCCCGAACAGTAAAAACTGCCGGGGGGAAAAAGTCCACACACAAAACTAACTTAGGATGCACGGAAAATAATAGGATAATAAAGGAAAAGAAAGAAAACATATGAAATAAATCCAAAACAGAGGTCCGCGATCCTCTCTGCTCCAACTGGTTTGCTTCTGGCTGCCTCCACTGCGCGCGCATACGTGTTCAGGGTGGTATGGCCGTAAGCTACGAAACAGGCCGCAGAAAGCCCATTTAAACATGCTGTGACACCACTGACAGTTGCTCACACCAGCTGAGTGGCGGATAATGGTGTCTCAGCCATCAAACACATGCTATCCTTTAACAGTACTTTGATAGGAATAGTTGTTTTTTTCTGCGGAGAAACACACAGCTGGAAGGACTGCAACCTTGTTCCTCAGGCCATTTGTGTACATGCGGGATGATTGCAGGCTTTTTACAGGCTGTAACAGTGAGAACTGGAACCCTAAAAACTACTTGGAAAGTGAGGCGTCTCAGTGCCACCTCTCTGGCGTGCATTCAGACACAGCTGGAATGATTGCAGCTTTTGTTCCTCAAAGCCCTGTGTGCGGTGATGGAGCAACAGCTCCCTCCTTTGGTGACAGCTGAGAGGGAAAAAAAGCTTACAGCACCTGGTATTCCCAGGCGGTCTCCCATCCAAGTACTAACCAGGCCCGACCCTGCTTAGCTTCCGAGATCAGACGAGATCGGGCGTGTTCAGGGTGGTATGGCCGTAAGCTACGAAACAGGCCGCAGAAAGCCCATTTAAACATGCTGTGACACCACTGACAGTTGCTCACACCAGCTGAGTGGCGGATAATGGTGTCTCAGCCATCAAACACATGCTATCCTTTAACAGTACTTTGATAGGAATAGTTTTTTTTTTTCTGCGGAGAAACACACAGCTGGAAGGACTGCAACCTTGTTCCTCAGGCCATTTGTGTACATGCGGGATGATTGCAGGCTTTTTACAGGCTGTAACAGTGAGAACTGGAACCCTAAAAACTACTTGGAAAGTGAGGCGTCTCAGTGCCACCTCTCTGGCGTGCATTCAGACACAGCTGGAATGATTGCAGCTTTTGTTCCTCAAAGCCCTGTGTGCGGTGATGGAGCAACAGCGCCCTCCTTTGGTGACAGCTGAGAGGGAAAAAAAGCTTACAGCACCTGGTATTCCCAGGCGGTCTCCCATCCAAGTACTAACCAGGCCCGACCCTGCTTAGCTTCCAAGATCAGACGAGATCGGGCGTGTTCAGGGTGGTATGGCCGTAAGCTACGAAACAGGCCGCAGAAAGCCCATTTAAACATGCTGTGACACCACTGACAGTTGCTCACACCAGCTGAGTGGCGGATAATGGTGTCTCAGCCATCAAACACATGCTATCCTTTAACAGTACTTTGATAGGAATAGTTTTTTTTTTCTGCGGAGAAACACACAGCTGGAAGGACTGCAACCTTGTTCCTCAGGCCATTTGTGTACATGCGGGATGATTGCAGGCTTTTTACAGGCTGTAACAGTGAGAACTGGAACCCTAAAAATTACTTGGAAAGTGAGGCGTCTCAGTGCCACCTCTCTGGCGTGCATTCAGACACAGCTGGAATGATTGCAGCTTTTGTTCCTCAAAGCCCTGTGTGCGGTGATGGAGCAACAGCGCCCTCCTTTGGTGACAGCTGAGAGGGAAAAAAAGCTTACAGCACCTGGTATTCCCAGGCGGTCTCCCATTCAAGTACTAACCAGGCCCGACCCTGCTTAGCTTCCGAGATCAGACGAGATCGGGCGTGTTCAGGGTGGTATGGCCGTAAGCTACGAAACAGGCCGCAGAAAGCCCATTTAAACATGCTGTGACACCACTGACAGTTGCTCACACCAGCTGAGTGGCGGATAATGGTGTCTCAGCCATCAAACACATGCTATCCTTTAACAGTACTTTGATAGGAATAGTTTTTTTTTTCTGCGGAGAAACACACAGCTGGAAGGACTGCAACCTTGTTCCTCAGGCCATTTGTGTACATGCGGGATGATTGCAGGCTTTTTACAGGCTGTAACAGTGAGAACTGGAACACTAAAAACTACTTGGAAAGTGAGGCGTCTCAGTGCCACCTCTCTGGCGTGCATTCAGACACAGCTGGAATGATTGCAGCTTTTGTTCCTCAAAGCCCTGTGTGCGGTGATGGAGCAACAGCGCCCTCCTTTGGTGACAGCTGAGAGGGAAAAAAAGCTTACAGCACCTGGTATTTCCCAGGCGGTCTCCCATCCAAGTACTAACCAGGCCCGACCCTGCTTAGCTTCCGAGATCAGACGAGATCGGGCGTGTTCAGGGTGGTATGGCCGTAAGCGACGAAACAGGCCGCAGAAAGCCCATTTAAACATGCTGTGACACCACTGACAGTTGCTCACACCAGCTGAGTGGCGGATAATGGTGTCTCAGCCATCAAACACATGCTATCCTTTAACAGTACTTTGATAGGAATAGTTGTTTTTTTCTGCGGAGAAACACACAGCTGGAAGGACTGCAACCTTGTTCCTCAGGCCATTTGTGTACATGCGGGATGATTGCAGGCTTTTTACAGGCTGTAACAGTGAGAACTGGAACCCTAAAAACTACTTGGAAAGTGAGGCGTCTCAGTGCCACCTCTCTGGCGTGCATTCAGACACAGCTGGAATGATTGCAGCTTTTGTTCCTCAAAGCCCTGTGTGCGGTGATGGAGCAACAGCGCCCTCCTTTGGTGACAGCTGAGAGGGAAAAAAAGCTTACAGCACCTGGTATTCCCAGGCGGTCTCCCATCCAAGTACTAACCAGGCCCGACCCTGCTTAGCTTCCGAGATCAGACGAGATCGGGCGTGTTCAGGGTGGTATGGCCGTAAGCGACGAAACAGGCCGCAGAAAGCCCATTTAAACATGCTCTGACACCACTGACAGTTGTTCACACCAGCTGAGTGGCGGATAATGGTGTCTCAGCCATCAAACACATGCTATCCTTTAACAGTACTTTGATAGGAATAGTTTTTTTTTTTCTGCGGAGAAACACACAGCTGGAAGGACTGCAACCTTGTTCCTCAGGCCATTTGTGTACATGCGGGATGATTGCAGGCTTTTTACAGGCTGTAACAGTGAGAACTGGAACCCTAAAAACTACTTGGAAAGTGAGGCGTCTCAGTGCCACCTCTCTGGCGTGCATTCAGACACAGCTGGAATGATTGCAGCTTTTGTTCCTCAAAGCCCTGTGTGCGGTGATGGAGCAACAGCGCCCTCCTTTGGTGACAGCTGAGAGGGAAAAAAAGCTTACAGCACCTGGTATTCCCAGGCGGTCTCCCATCCAAGTACTAACCAGGCCCGACCCTGCTTAGCTTCCGAGATCAGACGAGATCGGGCGTGTTCAGGGCGGTATGGCCGTAAGCGACGAAACAGGCCGCAGAAAGCCCATTTAAACATGCTGTGACACCACTGACAGTTGCTCACACCAGCTGAGTGGCGGATAATGGTGTCTCAGCCATCAAACACATGCTATCCTTTAACAGTACTTTGATAGGAATAGTTTTTTTTTTCTGCGGAGAAACACACAGCTGGAAGGACTGCAACCTTGTTCCTCAGGCCATTTGTGTACATGCGGGATGATTGCAGGCTTTTTACAGGCTGTAACAGTGAGAACTGGAACCCTAAAAACTACTTGGAAAGTGAGGCGTCTCAGTGCCACCTCTCTGGCGTGCATTCAGACACAGCTGGAATGATTGCAGCTTTTGTTCCTCAAAGCCCTGTGTGCGGTGATGGAGCAACAGCGCCCTCCTTTGGTGACAGCTGAGAGGGAAAAAAAGCTTACAGCACCTGGTATTCCCAGGCGGTCTCCCATCCAAGTACTAACCAGGCCCGACCCTGCTTAGCTTCCGAGATCAGACGAGATCGGGCGTGTTCAGGGTGGTATGGCCGTAAGCTACGAAACAGGCCGCAGAAAGCCCATTTAAACATGCTGTGACACCACTGACAGTTGCTCACACCAGCTGAGTGGCGGATAATGGTGTCTCAGCCATCAAACACATGCTATCCTTTAACAGTACTTTGATAGGAATAGTTTTTTTTTTCTGCGGAGAAACACACAGCTGGAAGGACTGCAACCTTGTTCCTCAGGCCATTTGTGTACATGCGGGATGATTGCAGGCTTTTTACAGGCTGTAACAGTGAGAACTGGAACCCTAAAAACTACTTGGAAAGTGAGGCGTCTCAGTGCCACCTCTCTGGCGTGCATTCAGACACAGCTGGAATGATTGCAGCTTTTGTTCCTCAAAGCCCTGTGTGCGGTGATGGAGCAACAGCGCCCTCCTTTGGTGACAGCTGAGAGGGAAAAAAAGCTTACAGCACCTGGTATTCCCAGGCGGTCTCCCATTCAAGTACTAACCAGGCCCGACCCTGCTTAGCTTCCGAGATCAGACGAGATCGGGCGTGTTCAGGGTGGTATGGCCGTAAGCTACGAAACAGGCCGCAGAAAGCCCATTTAAACATGCTGTGACACCACTGACAGTTGCTCACACCAGCTGAGTGGCGGATAATGGTGTCTCAGCCATCAAACACATGCTATCCTTTAACAGTACTTTGATAGGAATAGTTTTTTTTTTCTGCGGAGAAACACACAGCTGGAAGGACTGCAACCTTGTTCCTCAGGCCATTTGTGTACATGCGGGATGATTGCAGGCTTTTTACAGGCTGTAACAGTGAGAACTGGAACCCTAAAAACTACTTGGAAAGTGAGGCGTCTCAGTGCCACCTCTCTGGCGTGCATTCAGACACAGCTGGAATGATTGCAGCTTTTGTTCCTCAAAGCCCTGTGTGCGGTGATGGAGCAACAGCGCCCTCCTTTGGTGACAGCTGAGAGGGAAAAAAAGCTTACAGCACCTGGTATTTCCCAGGCGGTCTCCCATCCAAGTACTAACCAGGCCCGACCCTGCTTAGCTTCCGAGATCAGACGAGATCGGGCGTGTTCAGGGTGGTATGGCCGTAAGCGACGAAACAGGCCGCAGAAAGCCCATTTAAACATGCTGTGACACCACTGACAGTTGCTCACACCAGCTGAGTGGCGGATAATGGTGTCTCAGCCATCAAACACATGCTATCCTTTAACAGTACTTTGATAGGAATAGTTTTTTTTTTTCTGCGGAGAAACACACAGCTGGAAGGACTGCAACCTTGTTCCTCAGGCATTTTGTGTACATGCGGGATGATTGCAGGCTTTTTACAGGCTGTAACAGTGAGAACTGGAACCCTAAAAACTACTTGGAAAGTGAGGCGTCTCAGTGCCACCTCTCTGGCGTGCATTCAGACACAGCTGGAATGATTGCAGCTTTTGTTCCTCAAAGCCCTGTGTGCGGTGATGGAGCAACAGCGCCCTCCTTTGGTGACAGCTGAGAGGGAAAAAAAGCTTACAGCACCTGGTATTCCCAGGCGGTCTCCCATCCAAGTACTAACCAGGCCCGACCCTGCTTAGCTTCCGAGATCAGACGAGATCGGGCGTGTTCAGGGTGGTATGGCCGTAAGCGACGAAACAGGCCGCAGAAAGCCCATTTAAACATGCTCTGACACCACTGACAGTTGTTCACACCAGCTGAGTGGCGGATAATGGTGTCTCAG
>NC_070589.1:405000-452500 GCF_027409825.1 Scomber japonicus
CGTGCATTCAGACACAGCTGGAATGATTGCAGCTTTTGTTCCTCAAAGCCCTGTGTGCGGTGATGGAGCAACAGCGCCCTCCTTTGGTGACAGCTGAGAGGGAAAAAAAGCTTACAGCACATGGTATTCCCAGGCGGTCTCCCATCCAAGTACTAACCAGGCCCGACCCTGCTTAGCTTCCGAGATCAGACGAGATCGGGCGTGTTCAGGGTGGTATGGCCGTAAGCTACGAAACAGGCCGCAGAAAGCCCATTTAAACATGCTGTGACACCACTGACAGTTGCTCACACCAGCTGAGTGGCGGATAATGGTGTCTCAGCCATCAAACACATGCTATCCTTTAACAGTACTTTGATAGGAATAGTTTTTTTTTTCTGCGGAGAAACACACAGCTGGAAGGACTGCAACCTTGTTCCTCAGGCCATTTGTGTACATGCGGGATGATTGCAGGCTTTTTACAGGCTGTAACAGTGAGAACTGGAACCCTAAAAACTACTTGGAAAGTGAGGCGTCTCAGTGCCACCTCTCTGGCGTGCATTCAGACACAGCTGGAATGATTGCAGCTTTTGTTCCTCAAAGCCCTGTGTGCGGTGATGGAGCAACAGCGCCCTCCTTTGGTGACAGCTGAGAGGGAAAAAAAGCTTACAGCACCTGGTATTTCCCAGGCGGTCTCCCATCCAAGTACTAACCAGGCCCGACCCTGCTTAGCTTCCGAGATCAGACGAGATTGGGCGTGTTCAGGGTGGTATGGCCGTAAGCGACGAAACAGGCCGCAGAAAGCCCATTTAAACATGCTGTGACACCACTGACAGTTGCTCACACCAGCTGAGTGGCGGATAATGGTGTCTCAGCCATCAAACACATGCTATCCTTTAACAGTACTTTGATAGGAATAGTTTTTTTTTTTCTGCGCAGAAACACACAGCTGGAAGGACTGCAACCTTGTTCCTCAGGCCATTTGTGTACATGCGGGATGATTGCAGGCTTTTTACAGGCTGTAACAGTGAGAACTGGAACCCTAAAAACTACTTGGAAAGTGAGGCGTCTCAGTGCCACCTCTCTGGCGTGCATTCAGACACAGCTGGAATGATTGCAGCTTTTGTTCCTCAAAGCCCTGTGTGCGGTGATGGAGCAACAGCGCCCTCCTTTGGTGACAGCTGAGAGGGAAAAAAAGCTTATAGCACCTGGTATTCCCAGGCGGTCTCCCATCCAAGTACTAACCAGGCCCGACCCTGCTTAGCTTCCGAGATCAGACGAGATCGGGTGTGTTCAGGGTGGTATGGCCGTAAGCTACGAAACAGGCCGCAGAAAGCCCATTTAAACATGCTGTGACACCACTGACAGTTGCTCACACCAGCTGAGTGGCGGATAATGGTGTCTCAGCCATCAAACACATGCTATCCTTTAACAGTACTTTGATAGGAATAGTTTTTTTTTTTCTGCGGAGAAACACACAGCTGGAAGGACTGCAACCTTGTTCCTCAGGCCATTTGTGTACATGCGGGATGATTGCAGGCTTTTTACAGGCTGTAACAGTGAGAACTGGAACCCTAAAAACTACTTGGAAAGTGAGGCGTCTCAGTGCCACCTCTCTGGCGTGCATTCAGACACAGCTGGAATGATTGCAGCTTTTGTTCCTCAAAGCCCTGTGTGCGGTGATGGAGCAACAGCGCCCTCCTTTGGTGACAGCTGAGAGGGAAAAAAAGCTTACAGCACCTGGTATTCCCAGGCGGTCTCCCATCCAAGTACTAACCAGGCCCGACCCTGCTTAGCTTCCGAGATCAGACGAGATCGGGCGTGTTCAGGGTGGTATGGCCGTAAGCTACGAAACAGGCCGCAGAAAGCCCATTTAAACATGCTGTGACACCACTGACAGTTGCTCACACCAGCTGAGTGGCGGATAATGGTGTCTCAGCCATCAAACACATGCTATCCTTTAACAGTACTTTGATAGGAATAGTTGTTTTTTTTCTGCGGAGAAACACACAGCTGGAAGGACTGCAACCTTGTTCCTCAGGCCATTTGTGTACATGCGGGATGATTGCAGGCTTTTTACAGGCTGTAACAGTGAGAACTGGAACCCTAAAAACTACTTGGAAAGTGAGGCGTCTCAGTGCCACCTCTCTGGCGTGCATTCAGACACAGCTGGAATGATTGCAGCTTTTGTTCCTCAAAGCCCTGTGTGCGGTGATGGAGCAACAGCGCCCTCCTTTGGTGACAGCTGAGAGGGAAAAAAAGCTTACAGCACCTGGTATTCCCAGGCGGTCTCCCATCCAAGTACTAACCAGGCCCGACCCTGCTTAGCTTCCGAGATCAGACGAGATCGGGCGTGTTCAGGGTGGTATGGCCGTAAGCTACGAAACAGGCCGCAGAAAGCCCATTTAAACATGCTGTGACACCACTGACAGTTGCTCACACCAGCTGAGTGGCGGATAATGGTGTCTCAGCCATCAAACACATGCTATCCTTTAACAGTACTTTGATAGGAATAGTTGTTTTTTTTCTGCGGAGAAACACAGCTGGAAGGACTGCAACCTTGTTCCTCAGGCCATTTGTGTACATGCGGGATGATTGCAGGCTTTTTACAGGCTGTAACAGTGAGAACTGGAACCCTAAAAACTACTTGGAAAGTGAGGCGTCTCAGTGCCACCTCTCTGGCGTGCATTCAGACACAGCTGGAATGATTGCAGCTTTTGTTCCTCAAAGCCCTGTGTGCGGTGATGGAGCAACAGCGCCCTCCTTTGGTGACAGCTGAGAGGGAAAAAAAGCTTACAGCACCTGGTATTCCCAGGCGGTCTCCCATCCAAGTACTAACCAGGCCCGACCCTGCTTAGCTTCCGAGATCAGACGAGATCGGGCGTGTTCAGGGTGGTATGGCCGTAAGCGACGAAACAGGCCGCAGAAAGCCCATTTAAACATGCTGTGACACCACTGACAGTTGCTCACACCAGCTGAGTGGCGGATAATGGTGTCTCAGCCATCAAACACATGCTATCCTTTAACAGTACTTTGATAGGAATAGTTTTTTTTTTTCTGCGGAGAAACACACAGCTGGAAGGACTGCAACCTTGTTCCTCAGGCCATTTGTGTACATGCGGGATGATTGCAGGCTTTTTACAGGCTGTAACAGTGAGAACTGGAACCCTAAAAACTACTTGGAAAGTGAGGCGTCTCAGTGCCACCTCTCTGGCGTGCATTCAGACACAGCTGGAATGATTGCAGCTTTTGTTCCTCAAAGCCCTGTGTGCGGTGATGGAGCAACAGCGCCCTCCTTTGGTGACAGCTGAGAGGGAAAAAAGGCTTACAGCACCTGGTATTCCCAGGCGGTCTCCCATCCAAGTACTAACCAGGCCCGACCCTGCTTAGCTTCCGAGATCAGACGAGATCGGGCGTGTTCAGGGTGGTATGGCCGTAAGCGACGAAACAGGCCGCAGAAAGCCCATTTAAACATGCTGTGACACCACTGACAGTTGCTCACACCAGCTGAGTGGCGGATAATGGTGTCTCAGCCATCAAACACATGCTATCCTTTAACAGTACTTTGATAGGAATAGTTTTTTTTTTCTGCGGAGAAACACACAGCTGGAAGGACTGCAACCTTGTTCCTCAGGCCATTTGTGTACATGCGGGATGATTGCAGGCTTTTTACAGGCTGTAACAGTGAGAACTGGAACCCTAAAAACTACTTGGAAAGTGAGGCGTCTCAGTGCCACCTCTCTGGCGTGCATTCAGACACAGCTGGAATGATTGCAGCTTTTGTTCCTCAAAGCCCTGTGTGCGGTGATGGAGCAACAGCGCCCTCCTTTGGTGACAGCTGAGAGGGAAAAAAAGCTTACAGCACCTGGTATTCCCAGGCGGTCTCCCATCCAAGTACTAACCAGGCCCGACCCTGCTTAGCTTCCGAGATCAGACGAGATCGGGCGTGTTCAGGGTGGTATGGCCGTAAGCAAGAAACAGGCCGCAGAAAGCCCATTTAAACATGCTGTGACACCACTGACAGTTGCTCACACCAGCTGAGTGGCGGATAATGGTGTCTCAGCCATCAAACACATGCTATCCTTTAACAGTACTTTGATAGGAATAGTTTTTTTTTTTCTGCGGAGAAACACACAGCTGGAAGGACTGCAACCTTGTTCCTCAGGCCATTTGTGTACATGCGGGATGATTGCAGGCTTTTTACAGGCTGTAACAGTGAGAACTGGAACCCTAAAAGCTACTTGGAAAGTGAGGCGTCTCAGTGCCACCTCTCTGGCGTGCATTCAGACACAGCTGGAATGATTGCAGCTTTTGTTCCTCAAAGCCCTGTGTGCGGTGATGGAGCAACAGCGCCCTCCTTTGGTGACAGCTGAGAGGGAAAAAAAGCTTACAGCACCTGGTATTCCCAGGCGGTCTCCCATCCAAGTACTAACCAGGCCCGACCCTGCTTAGCTTCCCAGATCAGACGAGATCGGGCTTGTTCAGGGTGGTATGGCCGTAAGCTACGAAACAGGCCGCAGAAAGCCCATTTAAACATGCTGTGACACCACTGACAGTTGCTCACACCAGCTGAGTGGCGGATAATGGTGTCTCAGCCATCAAACACATGCTATCCTTTAACAGTACTTTGATAGGAATAGTTTTTTTTTTCTGCGGAGAAACACACAGCTGGAAGGACTGCAACCTTGTTCCTCAGGCCATTTGTGTACATGCGGGATGATTGCAGGCTTTTTACAGGCTGTAACAGTGAGAACTGGAACCCTAAAAACTACTTGGAAAGTGAGGCGTCTCAGTGCCACCTCTCTGGCGTGCATTCAGACACAGCTGGAATGATTGCAGCTTTTGTTCCTCAAAGCCCTGTGTGCGGTGATGGAGCAACAGCGCCCTCCTTTGGTGACAGCTGAGAGGGAAAAAAAGCTTACAGCACCTGGTATTCCCAGGCGGTCTCCCATCCAAGTACTAACCAGGCCCGACCCTGCTTAGCTTCCGAGATCAGACGAGATCGGGCGTGTTCAGGGTGGTATGGCCGTAAGCTACGAAACAGGCCGCAGAAAGCCCATTTAAACATGCTGTGACACCACTGACAGTTGCTCACACCAGCTGAGTGGCGGATAATGGTGTCTCAGCCATCAAACACATGCTATCCTTTAACAGTACTTTGATAGGAATAGTTGTTTTTTTTCTGCGGAGAAACACACAGCTGGAAGGACTGCAACCTTGTTCCTCAGGCCATTTGTGTACATGCGGGATGATTGCAGGCTTTTTACAGGCTGTAACAGTGAGAACTGGAACCCTAAAAACTACTTGGAAAGTGAGGCGTCTCAGTGCCACCTCTCTGGCGTGCATTCAGACACAGCTGGAATGATTGCAGCTTTTGTTCCTCAAAGCCCTGTGTGCGGTGATGGAGCAACAGCGCCCTCCTTTGGTGACAGCTGAGAGGGAAAAAAAGCTTACAGCACCTGGTATTCCCAGGCGGTCTCCCATCCAAGTACTAACCAGGCCCGACCCTGCTTAGCTTCCCAGATCAGACGAGATCGGGCTTGTTCAGGGTGGTATGGCCGTAAGCTACGAAACAGGCCGCAGAAAGCCCATTTAAACATGCTGTGACACCACTGACAGTTGCTCACACCAGCTGAGTGGCGGATAATGGTGTCTCAGCCATCAAACACATGCTATCCTTTAACAGTACTTTGATAGGAATAGTTTTTTTTTTCTGCGGAGAAACACACAGCTGGAAGGACTGCAACCTTGTTCCTCAGGCCATTTGTGTACATGCGGGATGATTGCAGGCTTTTTACAGGCTGTAACAGTGAGAACTGGAACCCTAAAAACTACTTGGAAAGTGAGGCGTCTCAGTGCCACCTCTCTGGCGTGCATTCAGACACAGCTGGAATGATTGCAGCTTTTGTTCCTCAAAGCCCTGTGTGCGGTGATGGAGCAACAGCGCCCTCCTTTGGTGACAGCTGAGAGGGAAAAAAAGCTTACAGCACCTGGTATTCCCAGGCGGTCTCCCATCCAAGTACTAACCAGGCCCGACCCTGCTTAGCTTCCGAGATCAGACGAGATCGGGCGTGTTCAGGGTGGTATGGCCGTAAGCTACGAAACAGGCCGCAGAAAGCCCATTTAAACATGCTGTGACACCACTGACAGTTGCTCACACCAGCTGAGTGGCGAATAATGGTGTCTCAGCCATCAAACACATGCTATCCTTTAACAGTACTTTGATAGGAATAGTTTTTTTTTTTTCTGCGGAGAAACACACAGCTGGAAGGACTGCAACCTTGTTCCTCAGGCCATTTGTGTACATGCGGGATGATTGCAGGCTTTTTACAGGCTGTAACAGTGAGAACTGGAACCCTAAAAACTACTTGGAAAGTGAGGCGTCTCAGTGCCACCTCTCTGGCGTGCATTCAGACACAGCTGGAATGATTGCAGCTTTTGTTCCTCAAAGCCCTGTGTGCGGTGATGGAGCAACAGCGCCCTCCTTTGGTGACAGCTGACAGGGAAAAAAAGCTTACAGCACCTGGTATTCCCAGGCGGTCTCCCATCCAAGTACTAACCAGGCCCGACCCTGCTTAGCTTCCGAGATCAGACGAGATCGGGCGTGTTCAGGGTGGTATGGCCGTAAGCTACGAAACGGGCCGCAGAAAGCCCATTTAAACATGCTGTGACACCACTGACAGTTGCTCACACCAGCTGAGTGGCGGATAATGGTGTCTCGGCCATCAAACACATGCTATCCTTTAACAGTACTTTGATAGGAATAGTTTTTTTTTTTTCTGCGGAGAAACACACAGCTGGAAGGACTGCAACCTTGTTCCTCAGGCCATTTGTGTACATGCGGGATGATTGCAGGCTTTTTACAGGCTGTAACAGTGAGAACTGGAACCCTAAAAACTACTTGGAAAGTGAGGCGTCTCAGTGCCACCTCTCTGGCGTGCATTCAGACACAGCTGGAATGATTGCAGCTTTTGTTCCTCAAAGCCCTGTGTGCGGTGATGGAGCAACAGCGCCCTCCTTTGGTGACAGCTGACAGGGAAAAAAAGCTTACAGCACCTGGTATTCCCAGGCGGTCTCCCATCCAAGTACTAACCAGGCCCGACCCTGCTTAGCTTCCGAGATCAGACGAGATCGGGCGTGTTCAGGGTGGTATGGCCGTAAGCTACAAAACAGGCCGCAGAAAGCCCATTTAAACATGCTGTGACACCACTGACAGTTGCTCACACCAGCTGAGTGGCGGATAATGGTGTCTCAGCCATCAAACACATGCTATCCTTTAACAGTACTTTGATAGGAATAGTTTTTTTTTTTCTGCGGAGAAACACACAGCTGGAAGGACTGCAACCTTGTTCCTCAGGCCATTTGTGTACATGCGGGATGATTGCAGGCTTTTTACAGGCTGTAACAGTGAGAACTGGAACCCTAAAAACTACTTGGAAAGTGAGGCGTCTCAGTGCCACCTCTCTGGCGTGCATTCAGACACAGCTGGAATGATTGCAGCTTTTGTTCCTCAAAGCCCTGTGTGCGGTGATGGAGCAACAGCGCCCTCCTTTGGTGACAGCTGAGAGGGAAAAAAAGCTTACAGCACCTGGTATTCCCAGGCGGTCTCCCATCCAAGTACTAACCAGGCCCGACCCTGCTTAGCTTCCGAGATCAGACGAGATCGGGCGTGTTCAGGGTGGTATGGCCGTAAGCTACGAAACAGGCCGCAGAAAGCCCATTTAAACATGCTGTGACACCACTGACAGTTGCTCACACCAGCTGAGTGGCGGATAATGGTGTCTCAGCCATCAAACACATGCTATCCTTTAACAGTACTTTGATAGGAATAGTTTTTTTTTTTCTGCGGAGAAACACACAGCTGGAAGGACTGCAACCTTGTTCCTCAGGCCATTTGTGTACATGCGGGATGATTGCAGGCTTTTTACAGGCTGTAACAGTGAGAACTGGAACCCTAAAAACTACTTGGAAAGTGAGGCGTCTCAGTGCCACCTCTCTGGCGTGCATTCAGACACAGCTGGAATGATTGCAGCTTTTGTTCCTCAAAGCCCTGTGTGCGGTGATGGAGCAACAGCGCCCTCCTTTGGTGACAGCTGAGAGGGAAAAAAAGCTTACAGCACCTGGTAATCCCAGGCGGTCTCCCATCCAAGTACTAACCAGGCCCGACCCTGCTTAGCTTCCGAGATCAGACGAGATCGGGCGTGTTCAGGGTGGTATGGCCGTAAGCTACGAAACAGGCCGCAGAAAGCCCATTTAAACATGCTGTGACACCACTGACAGTTGCTCACACCAGCTGAGTGGCGGATAATGGTGTCTCAGCCATCAAACACATGCTATCCTTTAACAGTACTTTGATAGGAATAGTTTTTTTTTTTCTGCGGAGAAACACACAGCTGGAAGGACTGCAACCTTGTTCCTCAGGCCATTTGTGTACATGCGGGATGATTGCAGGCTTTTTACAGGCTGTAACAGTGAGAACTGGAACCCTAAAAACTACTTGGAAAGTGAGGCGTCTCAGTGCCACCTCTCTGGCGTGCATTCAGACACAGCTGGAATGATTGCAGCTTTTGTTCCTCAAAGCCCTGTGTGCGGTGATGGAGCAACAGCGCCCTCCTTTGGTGACAGCTGAGAGGGAAAAAAAGCTTACAGCACCTGGTATTCCCAGGCGGTCTCCCATCCAAGTACTAACCAGGCCCGACCCTGCTTAGCTTCCGAGATCAGACGAGATCGGGCGTGTTCAGGGTGGTATGGCCGTAAGCTACAAAACAGGCCGCAGAAAGCCCATTTAAACATGCTGTGACACCACTGACAGTTGCTCACACCAGCTGAGTGGCGGATAATGGTGTCTCAGCCATCAAACACATGCTATCCTTTAACAGTACTTTGATAGGAATAGTTTTTTTTTTTCTGCGGAGAAACACACAGCTGGAAGGACTGCAACCTTGTTCCTCAGGCCATTTGTGTACATGCGGGATGATTGCAGGCTTTTTACAGGCTGTAACAGTGAGAACTGGAACCCTAAAAACTACTTGGAAAGTGAGGCGTCTCAGTGCCACCTCTCTGGCGTGCATTCAGACACAGCTGGAATGATTGCAGCTTTTGTTCCTCAAAGCCCTGTGTGCGGTGATGGAGCAACAGCGCCCTCCTTTGGTGACAGCTGAGAGGGAAAAAAAGCTTACAGCACCTGGTATTCCCAGGCGGTCTCCCATCCAAGTACTAACCAGGCCCGACCCTGCTTAGCTTCCGAGATCAGACGAGATCGGGCGTGTTCAGGGTGGTATGGCCGTAAGCTACGAAACAGGCCGCAGAAAGCCCATTTAAACATGCTGTGACACCACTGACAGTTGCTCACACCAGCTGAGTGGCGGATAATGGTGTCTCAGCCATCAAACACATGCTATCCTTTAACAGTACTTTGATAGGAATAGTTTTTTTTTTTCTGCGGAGAAACACACAGCTGGAAGGACTGCAACCTTGTTCCTCAGGCCATTTGTGTACATGCGGGATGATTGCAGGCTTTTTACAGGCTGTAACAGTGAGAACTGGAACCCTAAAAACTACTTGGAAAGTGAGGCGTCTCAGTGCCACCTCTCTGGCGTGCATTCAGACACAGCTGGAATGATTGCAGCTTTTGTTCCTCAAAGCCCTGTGTGCGGTGATGGAGCAACAGCGCCCTCCTTTGGTGACAGCTGACAGGGAAAAAAAGCTTACAGCACCTGGTATTCCCAGGCGGTCTCCCATCCAAGTACTAACCAGGCCCGACCCTGCTTAGCTTCCGAGATCAGACGAGATCGGGCGTGTTCAGGGTGGTATGGCCGTAAGCTACGAAACGGGCCGCAGAAAGCCCATTTAAACATGCTGTGACACCACTGACAGTTGCTCACACCAGCTGAGTGGCGGATAATGGTGTCTCAGCCATCAAACACATGCTATCCTTTAACAGTACTTTGATAGGAATAGTTTTTTTTTTTTCTGCGGAGAAACACACAGCTGGAAGGACTGCAACCTTGTTCCTCAGGCCATTTGTGTACATGCGGGATGATTGCAGGCTTTTTACAGGCTGTAACAGTGAGAACTGGAACCCTAAAAACTACTTGGAAAGTGAGGCGTCTCAGTGCCAAATCTCTGGCGTGCATTCAGACACAGCTGGAATGATTGCAGCTTTTGTTCCTCAAAGCCCTGTGTGCGGTGATGGAGCAACAGCGCCCTCCTTTGGTGACAGCTGACAGGGAAAAAAAGCTTACAGCACCTGGTATTCCCAGGCGGTCTCCCATCCAAGTACTAACCAGGCCCGACCCTGCTTAGCTTCCGAGATCAGACGAGATCGGGCGTGTTCAGGGTGGTATGGCCGTAAGCAAGAAACAGGCCGCAGAAAGCCCATTTAAACATGCTGTGACACCACTGACAGTTGCTCACACCAGCTGAGTGGCGGATAATGGTGTCTCAGCCATCAAACACATGCTATCCTTTAACAGTACTTTGATAGGAATAGTTTTTTTTTTTCTGCGGAGAAACACACAGCTGGAAGGACTGCAACCTTGTTCCTCAGGCCATTTGTGTACATGCGGGATGATTGCAGGCTTTTTACAGGCTGTAACAGTGAGAACTGGAACCCTAAAAACTACTTGGAAAGTGAGGCGTCTCAGTGCCACCTCTCTGGCGTGCATTCAGACACAGCTGGAATGATTGCAGCTTTTGTTCCTCAAAGCCCTGTGTGCGGTGATGGAGCAACAGCGCCCTCCTTTGGTGACAGCTGAGAGGGAAAAAAAGCTTACAGCACCTGGTATTTCCAGGCGGTCTCCCATCCAAGTACTAACCAGGCCCGACCCTGCTTAGCTTCCAAGATCAGACGAGATCGGGCGTGTTCAGGGTGGTATGGCCGTAAGCTACGAAACAGGCCGCAGAAAGCCCATTTAAACATGCTGTGACACCACTGACAGTTGCTCACACCAGCTGAGTGGCGGATAATGGTGTCTCAGCCATCAAACACATGCTATCCTTTAACAGTACTTTGATAGGAATAGTTTTTTTTTTCTGCGGAGAAACACACAGCTGGAAGGACTGCAACCTTGTTCCTCAGGCCATTTGTGTACATGCGGGATGATTGCAGGCTTTTTACAGGCTGTAACAGTGAGAACTGGAACCCTAAAAACTACTTGGAAAGTGAGGCGTCTCAGTGCCACCTCTCTGGCGTGCATTCAGACACAGCTGGAATGATTGCAGCTTTTGTTCCTCAAAGCCCTGTGTGCGGTGATGGAGCAACAGCGCCCTCCTTTGGTGACAGCTGAGAGGGAAAAAAAGCTTACAGCACCTGGTATTCCCAGGCGGTCTCCCATCCAAGTACTAACCAGGCCCGACCCTGCTTAGCTTCCGAGATCAGACGAGATCGGGCGTGTTCAGGGTGGTATGGCCGTAAGCTACGAAACAGGCCGCAGAAAGCCCATTTAAACATGCTGTGACACCACTGACAGTTGCTCACACCAGCTGAGTGGCGGATAATGGTGTCTCAGCCATCAAACACATGCTATCCTTTAACAGTACTTTGATAGGAATAGTTTTTTTTTTTCTGCGGAGAAACACACAGCTGGAAGGACTGCAACCTTGTTCCTCAGGCCATTTGTGTACATGCGGGATGATTGCAGGCTTTTTACAGGCTGTAACAGTGAGAACTGGAACCCTAAAAACTACTTGGAAAGTGAGGCGTCTCAGTGCCACCTCTCTGGCGTGCATTCAGACACAGCTGGAATGATTGCAGCTTTTGTTCCTCAAAGCCCTGTGTGCGGTGATGGAGCAACAGCGCCCTCCTTTGGTGACAGCTGAGAGGGAAAAAAAGCTTACAGCACCTGGTATTTCCCAGGCGGTCTCCCATCCAAGTACTAACCAGGCCCGACCCTGCTTAGCTTCCGAGATCAGACGAGATCGGGCGTGTTCAGGGTGGTATGGCTGTAAGCGACGAAACAGGCCGCAGAAAGCCCATTTAAACATGCTGTGACACCACTGACAGTTGCTCACACCAGCTGAGTGGCGGATAATGGTGTCTCAGCCATCAAACACATGCTATCCTTTAACAGTACTTTGATAGAAATAGTTTTTTTTTTTCTACGGAGAAACACACAGCTGGAAGGACTGCAACCTTGTTCCTCAGGCCATTTGTGTACATGCGGGATGATTGCAGGCTTTTTACAGGCTGTAACAGTGAGAACTGGAACCCTAAAAACTACTTGGAAAGTGAGGCGTCTCAGTGCCACCTCTCTGGCGTGCATTCAGACACAGCTGGAATGATTGCAGCTTTTGTTCCTCAATGCCCTGTGTGCGGTGATGGAGCAACAGCGCCCTCCTTTGGTGACAGCTGAGAGGGAAAAAAAGCTTACAGCACCTGGTATTCCCAGGCGGTCTCCCATCCAAGTACTAACCAGGCCCGACCCTGCTTAGCTTCCGAGATCAGACGAGATCGGGCGTGTTGAGGGTGGTATGGCCGTAAGCGACGAAACAGGCCGCAGAAAGCCCATTTAAACATGCTGTGACACCACTGACAGTTGCTCACACCAGCTGAGTGGCGGATAATGGTGTCTCAGCCATCAAACACATGCTATCCTTTAACAGTACTTTGATAGGAATAGTTTTTTTTTTTCTGCGGAGAAACACACAGCTGGAAGGACTGCAACCTTGTTCCTCAGGCCATTTGTGTACATGCGGGATGATTGCAGGCTTTTTACAGGCTGTAACAGTGAGAACTGGAACCCTAAAAACTACTTGGAAAGTGAGGCGTCTCAGTGCCACCTCTCTGGCGTGCATTCAGACACAGCTGGAATGATTGCAGCTTTTGTTCCTCAAAGCCCTGTGTGCGGTGATGGAGCAACAGCGCCCTCCTTTGGTGACAGCTGAGAGGGAAAAAAAGCTTACAGCACCTGGTATTCCCAGGCGGTCTCCCATCCAAGTACTAACCAGGCCCGACCCTGCTTAGCTTCCGAGATCAGACGAGATCGGGCGTGTTGAGGGTGGTATGGCCGTAAGCGACGAAACAGGCCGCAGAAAGCCCATTTAAACATGCTGTGACACCACTGACAGTTGCTCACACCAGCTGAGTGGCGGATAATGGTGTCTCAGCCATCAAACACATGCTATCCTTTAACAGTACTTTGATAGGAATAGTTTTTTTTTTTCTGCGGAGAAACACACAGCTGGAAGGACTGCAACCTTGTTCCTCAGGCCATTTGTGTACATGCGGGATGATTGCAGGCTTTTTACAGGCTGTAACAGTGAGAACTGGAACCCTAAAAACTACTTGGAAAGTGAGGCGTCTCAGTGCCACCTCTCTGGCGTGCATTCAGACACAGCTGGAATGATTGCAGCTTTTGTTCCTCAAAGCCCTGTGTGCGGTGATGGAGCAACAGCGCCCTCCTTTGGTGACAGCTGAGAGGGAAAAAAAGCTTACAGCACCTGGTATTTCCCAGGCGGTCTCCCATCCAAGTACTAACCAGGCCCGACCCTGCTTAGCTTCCGAGATCAGACGAGATCGGGCGTGTTCAGGGTGGTATGGCTGTAAGCGACGAAACAGGCCGCAGAAAGCCCATTTAAACATGCTGTGACACCACTGACAGTTGCTCACACCAGCTGAGTGGCGGATAATGGTGTCTCAGCCATCAAACACATGCTATCCTTTAACAGTACTTTGATAGAAATAGTTTTTTTTTTTCTACGGAGAAACACACAGCTGGAAGGACTGCAACCTTGTTCCTCAGGCCATTTGTGTACATGCGGGATGATTGCAGGCTTTTTACAGGCTGTAACAGTGAGAACTGGAACCCTAAAAACTACTTGGAAAGTGAGGCGTCTCAGTGCCACCTCTCTGGCGTGCATTCAGACACAGCTGGAATGATTGCAGCTTTTGTTCCTCAATGCCCTGTGTGCGGTGATGGAGCAACAGCGCCCTCCTTTGGTGACAGCTGAGAGGGAAAAAAAGCTTACAGCACCTGGTATTCCCAGGCGGTCTCCCATCCAAGTACTAACCAGGCCCGACCCTGCTTAGCTTCCGAGATCAGACGAGATCGGGCGTGTTGAGGGTGGTATGGCCGTAAGCGACGAAACAGGCCGCAGAAAGCCCATTTAAACATGCTGTGACACCACTGACAGTTGCTCACACCAGCTGAGTGGCGGATAATGGTGTCTCAGCCATCAAACACATGCTATCCTTTAACAGTACTTTGATAGGAATAGTTTTTTTTTTTCTGCGGAGAAACACACAGCTGGAAGGACTGCAACCTTGTTCCTCAGGCCATTTGTGTACATGCGGGATGATTGCAGGCTTTTTACAGGCTGTAACAGTGAGAACTGGAACCCTAAAAACTACTTGGAAAGTGAGGCGTCTCAGTGCCACCTCTCTGGCGTGCATTCAGACACAGCTGGAATGATTGCAGCTTTTGTTCCTCAAAGCCCTGTGTGCGGTGATGGAGCAACAGCGCCCTCCTTTGGTGACAGCTGAGAGGGAAAAAAAGCTTACAGCACCTGGTATTCCCAGGCGGTCTCCCATCCAAGTACTAACCAGGCCCGACCCTGCTTAGCTTCCGAGATCAGACGAGATCGGGCGTGTTGAGGGTGGTATGGCCGTAAGCGACGAAACAGGCCGCAGAAAGCCCATTTAAACATGCTGTGACACCACTGACAGTTGCTCACACCAGCTGAGTGGCGGATAATGGTGTCTCAGCCATCAAACACATGCTATCCTTTAACAGTACTTTGATAGGAATAGTTTTTTTTTTTCTGCGGAGAAACACACAGCTGGAAGGACTGCAACCTTGTTCCTCAGGCCATTTGTGTACATGCGGGATGATTGCAGGCTTTTTACAGGCTGTAACAGTGAGAACTGGAACCCTAAAAACTACTTGGAAAGTGAGGCGTCTCAGTGCCACCTCTCTGGCGTGCATTCAGACACAGCTGGAATGATTGCAGCTTTTGTTCCTCAAAGCCCTGTGTGCGGTGATGGAGCAACAGCGCCCTCCTTTGGTGACAGCTGAGAGGGAAAAAAAGCTTACAGCACCTGGTATTCCCAGGCGGTCTCCCATCCAAGTACTAACCAGGCCCGACCCTGCTTAGCTTCCGAGATCAGACGAGATTGGGCGTGTTCAGGGTGGTATGGCCGTAAGCGACGAAACAGGCCGCAGAAAGCCCATTTAAACATGCTGTGACACCACTGACAGTTGCTCACACCAGCTGAGTGGCGGATAATGGTGTCTCAGCCATCAAACACATGCTATCCTTTAACAGTACTTTGATAGGAATAGTTTTTTTTTTCTGCGGAGAAACACACAGCTGGAAGGACTGCAACCTTGTTCCTCAGGCCATTTGTGTACATGCGGGATGATTGCAGGCTTTTTACAGGCTGTAACAGTGAGAACTGGAACCCTAAAAACTACTTGGAAAGTGAGGCGTCTCAGTGCCACCTCTCTGGCGTGCATTCAGACACAGCTGGAATGATTGCAGCTTTTGTTCCTCAAAGCCCTGTGTGCGGTGATGGAGCAACAGCGCCCTCCTTTGGTGACAGCTGAGAGGGAAAAAAAGCTTACAGCACCTGGTATTCCCAGGCGGTCTCCAATCCAAGTACTAACCAGGCCCGACCCTGCTTAGCTTCCGAGATCAGACGAGATCGGGCGTGTTTTTTTTGTTTTTTTTTCTTTTTATTATCAAAAATATAAGTTTTTACAAGACATGTTATTTACAAAGAGAACAACAGAAAGAAAATACTAAACAAAACAAAAATAAACTCAATTCATTTGTCACATAAAGCCTGTAGCCAAAACACTCAGGCCAAATAAATGAAAAAAAAAACCCAGACACCATAAAGAAAATATACACCAAAATAAAATTCTCACAAATCTTTGTTTGTGTAGCCTGCAGCCAAAACACTCAGGCCAAATAAATAAAACAAAACCCAGACACCTTAAAGAAAATACACAACAAAATAAAATACTCACAAATATTTATGTTTGTGTAGCCTGCAGCCAAAACGCTCAGGCCAAATAAAAAACCCAAAACAAACCAACATAAAGAAAATACACAACAAAATAGAGTACACACAAATCTTTCTCCACATACAGCCTGCAGCAAAAACCCTCAGGCCAAAAAAAAGAAATAAAAATAAGAACCCAGACAATAAAAAGGAAAAACACGCAAAAAGAAAAACCATAAAAAACCACAAATTATACTCTACGCAAGCCTGTAGCCAAAACACTCAGGCCAAAACAAAAAAAATAAATATATAAATAAATAAACAAACTAAACAAAAAGCAAATTAAAAAAAAAGGAAAAAGGAGAAAAACAAACAACAAAAAACAAAAAACACCGAAAACCAAAACAAACCACACTCTAAAAAAATTCACTGGAGAGGCAAGACTGCTCGCCCCAGTCCATCTGTACCTCTCCATCTTCCCCAATCCTGATGAGGGTACTCCCCATAATGAACCCTCTCTCAAATTCCTCACTATCTACTGATCTGTACATCATGTTGACATCCCTCTTCAATCCACTCCTAAATATGCTCCAGACGTCAGCTTTCCTCTTCTCATAATGGGCCAGATTCCTCCTCAGTTTGACTGCAAACCTTGCATGGCTCAATGTGTAGTTCAAGAGACTCACCCCTTTCATTCTTCCTTCCACTCCAAACAACCACAATTCCTTCCACTCCATTCTCTCTACATATCTTTCATTCCAACACCTGTTAATTAACTCCTTCAATCTCTCAAAATACCTCTGCAACTCCTCACATTCAACAAACTCATGCATACATGTTTCAACTTCCACTCCACATACATCACATTCTTTCTTCACATTCACGTCAAACTTACTTATAATTAAATTATTAAAAACCCTGTTGTGTCTTAAAAGAAAATCAAAATTCTCACATTCACTACTATTCCATTTCACTCTCAGATTCATCCATATTCTTTTCACATCCATGTCATTCATCACTCTCATCCATACTTTCTCTGCAGCTGGTCTCCTCACATCCCCCCCTCTTAAACATTTATACAACACTCTGGTTTTCACACTCATCAGATTCACTCTCTTCTCACTTTCTCCTACATACATCTCAATCTCTCCTTCCTCATCCACCACATTCTCTCTCTCAATCATTTCCATCCACTCTCTGGGCATCCCTCCCTTTATCTTGTCCATCATCCCCTCTGCTGTACCCATCCACATTTCATCCCCCCTGCCCCTCACCTCATCAACTACCACCTGTGCCCTCATAAACCCTGGTACATATTCATATACTAAATCCCTCACCTTCCTAAACCCAGCCCTCCACATCAACCTGTTATAAAGTGCTTCTCCTTCCCATGTGATTTTTGGATTTAAAAACACCGGCTGCTCCCATACTTGCTTTACATTCTTACATTCATACTTCACACACTTCACAAACTCACCCCATGATCCCAACACCTCCTTATAAAAATCAGACACCTCACTCAACATTCCTTTCTTCAGTTCCATAAACACTGCACTATCTCCACACCCTCCACATTTATCAATCGCTTCTTTTAAAAACACCTTCCATGTATGATCCCTGTTGTTCCTTAAATACCTCACCATCATTTTCACCCTAAGTGCTTTCTTCTTCTTTTCTAAATTAATCAGTTTCAGTCCTCCATCCTCATACTCATTCTCCATCACCTCCCTGGCTATTCTAACTCCCTTCCCATCCCACAGAAACTCACTCACTACTCTCTCCACCTCCTTCATCACTCTCTCAGGTACATCTAACACATTCATTACATACACCAACTTACTCATCACTAACGCATTCACAACTACCACCTTCCCTTTCAACCCTAACCCTCTGCGCTTCCAAAACCCTAATGTCTTCCTAATACTATTCATTATCCCTTCATATTGCATATCTCTCCCTTCCTTATCCTTTATCCCTAAATTAACACCTAACACTCTGAAATAATCCTGCTTCTCTTTTAACCCTATCTCCACCCTTCCTATGCTATCCTCTCCTATATACATGATCTCTGACTTCTCTATGTTAACTTTAGCCCCTGATGCCCTCCCATACAGCTCTAAACTATCTAATACCTCAACTATACTTTCCCTGTCCTTCACTGTGACTGTTGTGTCGTCTGCATATTGATATAATAAACTCTCTTGTCCTCCTGGTAGCTCTATCCCCCTGATTTTATTGTTTTGCCTTAATAGTAGTGCGAGTGGTTCAGCTGACAGTGAGTACAGCAGTGCTGACATTGGACACCCTTGCCTAACTGACCTTTCTAACCTAAATGTGTCTGTGACTATACCATTAATTTTAACACAGCTGTGTGCCCCCTCATACATCCTCCTAATCCATCCACCTAACCTATGCCCAAAACCCATTTTCTCCAACACCCTGTACAAATAAGTGTGATCTACCCTATCAAATGCCTTATTTAAATCTAAACTTACTACAATCCCTCCCTTTCCTTTCTTCATATACTCTATTGTGTCTCTAATGCTACTTACTGTGTCTGCTATATCCCTACCTGGTATACTATAAGCCTGCGTGCTCCCTACCACCCTCCCAATTACTCTTTTAATCCTGTTGGCTAACACCCGTGCTAATATCTTGTAATCTGTGTTCAGCATTGTAAGTGGTCTGTAGTTTTCTAATCTATCCCTATTCCCTTTCTTATATATGATGCTAACTAGCCCTGTCGACATATCTGCTTTCATCCTATCCTTCTCTTCTATCCATCTAAACAATCTATCTAACACTGGCACTAATTCCTCCCTAAATTCTATATAAAACTCCCCAATAATACCATCTATCCCTGGACTTTTATTCCTACCTAACCCTGCTATGGCTGCTTCTATTTCTCCTGTCCCTATGTTACCCTCACACATCTCCCTATCATCATCACTCACCTTCACTTCTACTTTCTCTAACACCTGCCTCATGCTCTCTTCATCCACTTCTCCTGCCCTAAATAATTCCCTGTAAAATTCTTCTACCCTTTCTGCTATCCCTACAAAATCTGTAATTTTCTCTCCCTCCTTTCCTTCTACCTGTTCTAAATAATTCCTCTTCTGCTTTGTTTTCTCTAGCCCTAAAAAATACCCTGTACATTTCTCTCCCTCAATCACATGTCTTGCCCTACTCCTGACTATTGCTCCCTTACACTTCCTCTGTTCTATCTCCTTCAGCTCTTCTTTAATTCTTATATAATTCTTCAGATCACACTCCTCCTCATCTATCCTCTCTACCTCTCTTTCTAACTCCTCCTTCAGTTTTCTCTCTCTCTCTCTCGCTCTCCTATTCCTACATCTACTATAATTTATGCTCAACTCTTTAATTTCTATTTTCAAATTCTCCCACCACCCCCCAACATCCTCCTCATACATACTGTCATTCATTCTCATGTTTATACATTCTCTCACTTTCTTTTTATATAGTTCATCTTTCACTAGTTCACCATTCAGACACCACACACCACCTCCCCTCCTTTCAATTTGTTGTTTTAAACTAAACTCTAACACCATGTGATCACTAAGTGCAGTTACTTTATACTCTATCTTTCCTATCCTATCAACTATGCCCTTTGCTCCCAAAACTAAATCTATCCTACTCTGTTTTAAAACCCCTCTCACTACTTGTCTCCTGGAAAAAACCCTCCCCTCTGGATTCCTCTCTCTCCACACATCAATCATCCCTCTTTCTCTCATCACCTTTCTCAACACACCCCTCGATGAATCACTCCTATAACATACACTCGATGACGCATCCAACCTTCCACACCACACATTGAAATCACCCACAATCATACAGTTGTCCTCACACACTCCTCCCACCCTCTCAAAAAAACCCCTTCTCTCTCTCTCCTCATTAGGTGCATATAAATTAATTAACTGAAACTTTTTCCCCATGTGCTCAAATATAATACCAATCATTCTCCCTTCCCCATCATCCAAACACTTTCTAACATTCTCAATCACTCCCCTCTTTACTAAGATTGCCACCCCCCTTGATTTGTCTCCCCCGTTGTTCACATACATCTCACCCATCCATTCTCTCTCAGTCTCTCTCACACACACATCATCCCAGTGAGTCTCTTGTAAACATACAATATCTGCATCACACACCAGCAAGGTTTGCTGTCTCCTGTCTCGGTCTCTAAGCCCATTACTATTGAAGGAGGAAAAGCTGAGCGCCATTAGCAGTATTAAAAGGGATGTCAACATGAGTGCTTATCATTTAGCGGCTTTCTTTTTTACTTTTTCCAGTCTCTTACTATGCCTCTTACTTTTAGGTCTTTTCCTCACCTCTCCCACTTTCTCCATGTTATCGTCCTCACTCGCAGTTATATCCGATACCTCCCACTCCATCCCACTCACCCCCGCACCCCCACTCATTCCCTTTCCCCCCTTTTCCACCATCCTTACCCCGCTTGTTTCCCCGTTCATCCCTCCTCCCGTCCCTCTGGCTTCTGCGTCTCTCTCCCCTCCTTTGTCAGTCTCTGTGTCTTTCTCTCCTTCCGTCGGCGTCTCCATTACAGTCTCTACCTCTCCGTCCTGCTCCTCTTCCTCTTCCTCTTCCTCCTGCATCCTCTCCTCTCCCTCTCCTTCCAGTCCTGAAGTCGCGTCTTCTTCACCATCTCCGCTCCGGCTTTGATCCTCTCCGTCGATCGTCTCCTGGCTCCAAACTCCTTCTCCCGTCTGCTCCTTCTCCTGCTCCTTCTCCTGCTGCTGCTCCTCCTGCTGCTTCTCTGCGCACTCTCTGGCGTAATGTCCTTGTTTGCCACATTTGAAACAGGTGAAATCCGGGCAGTCTCTTACTATGTGTCCTGGCTGGATACATAGCCGGCAGACTTTCACCTGCCTGTCATGGATTACTCTGAAGTGCTCCGCTCCTCCTGCTGTTTCAAATTTTGTGGAGTACGGAAGCGACTTGACAAATTCTGTAAACTTTACTTTTAAAAATCGTGTCCCGTCTGCAATGTTTGTACCCGGCCACATCCGTCTCCTTATCCTGGATACTGGGCTCACTCCCCAGTCACGCAATTTGCTCAGTATCGTTTCGTCATCTATATATGTAGGCAAGTTAATAAATGATACAACCATCTCATCGTTATTGATTTCCCTTGCCATTACCGTGTTATTTTGTATTTTCAGACCGTCCATAATTTTTGCTTTCCCTTCTTCAGTTTTCATGGTCAGTTCATAGCTTTTAGGATTCTTGAATCTACAGCCTATAACCTCTCCACACACTTCCTTCACTTTCTTGAGCAGCTCCATCATAGTTATCCTGTCATTTCCGTCTATATCCACCAGTAGGGTTAATCTTTTTTCAAAGATTGTTTTCTCCTTAAGTCCATTGTCCGTAATCCGTTTCTCCTGTGTCATTGCCGGTCCAGTTTTGTTTGCCATGTGGTCCGTCCCAAACATTTCAAAAAGGGAAAATAAAGTCCCCCAAACAGCAGGGCTGTCGGGGGAAAACTACAAAAACAAAACAACACAACTACAGACAACGGATACAACGAACAAAAACAAAAATGAACAGGGATATTTTATGATAGCTTCTAACTCTCGGTACTCACTCAACTCACTTCCTGAAAGGGGCGTGTTCAGGGTGGTATGGCCGTAAGCCACGAAACAGGCCGCAGAAAGCCCATTTAAACATGCTGTGACACCACTGACAGTTGCTCACACCAGCTGAGTGGCGGATAATGGTGTCTCAGCCATCAAACACATGCTATCCTTTAACAGTACTTTGATAGGAATAGTTGTTTTTTTTCTGCGGAGAAACACACAGCTGGAAGGACTGCAACCTTGTTCCTCAGGCCATTTGTGTACATGCGGGATGATTGCAGGCTTTTTACAGGCTGTAACAGTGAGAACTGGAACCCTAAAAACTACTTGGAAAGTGAGGCGTCTCAGTGCCACCTCTCTGGCGTGCATTCAGACACAGCTGGAATGATTGCAGCTTTTGTTCCTCAAAGCCCTGTGTGCGGTGATGGAGCAACAGCGCCCTCCTTTGGTGACAGCTGAGAGGGAAAAAAAGCTTACAGCACCTGGTATTCCCAGGCGGTCTCCAATCCAAGTACTAACCAGGCCCGACCCTGCTTAGCTTCCGAGATCAGACGAGATCGGGCGTGTTTTTTTTGTTTTTTTTTCTTTTTATTATCAAAAATATAAGTTTTTACAAGACATGTTATTTACAAAGAGAACAACAGAAAGAAAATACTAAACAAAACAAAAATAAACTCAATTCATTTGTCACATAAAGCCTGTAGCCAAAACACTCAGGCCAAATAAATGAAAAAAAAAACCCAGACACCATAAAGAAAATATACACCAAAATAAAATTCTCACAAATCTTTGTTTGTGTAGCCTGCAGCCAAAACACTCAGGCCAAATAAATAAAACAAAACCCAGACACCTTAAAGAAAATACACAACAAAATAAAATACTCACAAATATTTATGTTTGTGTAGCCTGCAGCCAAAACGCTCAGGCCAAATAAAAAACCCAAAACAAACCAACATAAAGAAAATACACAACAAAATAGAGTACACACAAATCTTTCTCCACATACAGCCTGCAGCAAAAACCCTCAGGCCAAAAAAAAGAAATAAAAATAAGAACCCAGACAATAAAAAGGAAAAACACGCAAAAAGAAAAACCATAAAAAACCACAAATTATACTCTACGCAAGCCTGTAGCCAAAACACTCAGGCCAAAACAAAAAAAATAAATATATAAATAAATAAACAAACTAAACAAAAAGCAAATTAAAAAAAAAGGAAAAAGGAGAAAAACAAACAACAAAAAACAAAAAACACCGAAAACCAAAACAAACCACACTCTAAAAAAATTCACTGGAGAGGCAAGACTGCTCGCCCCAGTCCATCTGTACCTCTCCATCTTCCCCAATCCTGATGAGGGTACTCCCCATAATGAACCCTCTCTCAAATTCCTCACTATCTACTGATCTGTACATCATGTTGACATCCCTCTTCAATCCACTCCTAAATATGCTCCAGACGTCAGCTTTCCTCTTCTCATAATGGGCCAGATTCCTCCTCAGTTTGACTGCAAACCTTGCATGGCTCAATGTGTAGTTCAAGAGACTCACCCCTTTCATTCTTCCTTCCACTCCAAACAACCACAATTCCTTCCACTCCATTCTCTCTACATATCTTTCATTCCAACACCTGTTAATTAACTCCTTCAATCTCTCAAAATACCTCTGCAACTCCTCACATTCAACAAACTCATGCATACATGTTTCAACTTCCACTCCACATACATCACATTCTTTCTTCACATTCACGTCAAACTTACTTATAATTAAATTATTAAAAACCCTGTTGTGTCTTAAAAGAAAATCAAAATTCTCACATTCACTACTATTCCATTTCACTCTCAGATTCATCCATATTCTTTTCACATCCATGTCATTCATCACTCTCATCCATACTTTCTCTGCAGCTGGTCTCCTCACATCCCCCCCTCTTAAACATTTATACAACACTCTGGTTTTCACACTCATCAGATTCACTCTCTTCTCACTTTCTCCTACATACATCTCAATCTCTCCTTCCTCATCCACCACATTCTCTCTCTCAATCATTTCCATCCACTCTCTGGGCATCCCTCCCTTTATCTTGTCCATCATCCCCTCTGCTGTACCCATCCACATTTCATCCCCCCTGCCCCTCACCTCATCAACTACCACCTGTGCCCTCATAAACCCTGGTACATATTCATATACTAAATCCCTCACCTTCCTAAACCCAGCCCTCCACATCAACCTGTTATAAAGTGCTTCTCCTTCCCATGTGATTTTTGGATTTAAAAACACCGGCTGCTCCCATACTTGCTTTACATTCTTACATTCATACTTCACACACTTCACAAACTCACCCCATGATCCCAACACCTCCTTATAAAAATCAGACACCTCACTCAACATTCCTTTCTTCAGTTCCATAAACACTGCACTATCTCCACACCCTCCACATTTATCAATCGCTTCTTTTAAAAACACCTTCCATGTATGATCCCTGTTGTTCCTTAAATACCTCACCATCATTTTCACCCTAAGTGCTTTCTTCTTCTTTTCTAAATTAATCAGTTTCAGTCCTCCATCCTCATACTCATTCTCCATCACCTCCCTGGCTATTCTAACTCCCTTCCCATCCCACAGAAACTCACTCACTACTCTCTCCACCTCCTTCATCACTCTCTCAGGTACATCTAACACATTCATTACATACACCAACTTACTCATCACTAACGCATTCACAACTACCACCTTCCCTTTCAACCCTAACCCTCTGCGCTTCCAAAACCCTAATGTCTTCCTAATACTATTCATTATCCCTTCATATTGCATATCTCTCCCTTCCTTATCCTTTATCCCTAAATTAACACCTAACACTCTGAAATAATCCTGCTTCTCTTTTAACCCTATCTCCACCCTTCCTATGCTATCCTCTCCTATATACATGATCTCTGACTTCTCTATGTTAACTTTAGCCCCTGATGCCCTCCCATACAGCTCTAAACTATCTAATACCTCAACTATACTTTCCCTGTCCTTCACTGTGACTGTTGTGTCGTCTGCATATTGATATAATAAACTCTCTTGTCCTCCTGGTAGCTCTATCCCCCTGATTTTATTGTTTTGCCTTAATAGTAGTGCGAGTGGTTCAGCTGACAGTGAGTACAGCAGTGCTGACATTGGACACCCTTGCCTAACTGACCTTTCTAACCTAAATGTGTCTGTGACTATACCATTAATTTTAACACAGCTGTGTGCCCCCTCATACATCCTCCTAATCCATCCACCTAACCTATGCCCAAAACCCATTTTCTCCAACACCCTGTACAAATAAGTGTGATCTACCCTATCAAATGCCTTATTTAAATCTAAACTTACTACAATCCCTCCCTTTCCTTTCTTCATATACTCTATTGTGTCTCTAATGCTACTTACTGTGTCTGCTATATCCCTACCTGGTATACTATAAGCCTGCGTGCTCCCTACCACCCTCCCAATTACTCTTTTAATCCTGTTGGCTAACACCCGTGCTAATATCTTGTAATCTGTGTTCAGCATTGTAAGTGGTCTGTAGTTTTCTAATCTATCCCTATTCCCTTTCTTATATATGATGCTAACTAGCCCTGTCGACATATCTGCTTTCATCCTATCCTTCTCTTCTATCCATCTAAACAATCTATCTAACACTGGCACTAATTCCTCCCTAAATTCTATATAAAACTCCCCAATAATACCATCTATCCCTGGACTTTTATTCCTACCTAACCCTGCTATGGCTGCTTCTATTTCTCCTGTCCCTATGTTACCCTCACACATCTCCCTATCATCATCACTCACCTTCACTTCTACTTTCTCTAACACCTGCCTCATGCTCTCTTCATCCACTTCTCCTGCCCTAAATAATTCCCTGTAAAATTCTTCTACCCTTTCTGCTATCCCTACAAAATCTGTAATTTTCTCTCCCTCCTTTCCTTCTACCTGTTCTAAATAATTCCTCTTCTGCTTTGTTTTCTCTAGCCCTAAAAAATACCCTGTACATTTCTCTCCCTCAATCACATGTCTTGCCCTACTCCTGACTATTGCTCCCTTACACTTCCTCTGTTCTATCTCCTTCAGCTCTTCTTTAATTCTTATATAATTCTTCAGATCACACTCCTCCTCATCTATCCTCTCTACCTCTCTTTCTAACTCCTCCTTCAGTTTTCTCTCTCTCTCTCTCGCTCTCCTATTCCTACATCTACTATAATTTATGCTCAACTCTTTAATTTCTATTTTCAAATTCTCCCACCACCCCCCAACATCCTCCTCATACATACTGTCATTCATTCTCATGTTTATACATTCTCTCACTTTCTTTTTATATAGTTCATCTTTCACTAGTTCACCATTCAGACACCACACACCACCTCCCCTCCTTTCAATTTGTTGTTTTAAACTAAACTCTAACACCATGTGATCACTAAGTGCAGTTACTTTATACTCTATCTTTCCTATCCTATCAACTATGCCCTTTGCTCCCAAAACTAAATCTATCCTACTCTGTTTTAAAACCCCTCTCACTACTTGTCTCCTGGAAAAAACCCTCCCCTCTGGATTCCTCTCTCTCCACACATCAATCATCCCTCTTTCTCTCATCACCTTTCTCAACACACCCCTCGATGAATCACTCCTATAACATACACTCGATGACGCATCCAACCTTCCACACCACACATTGAAATCACCCACAATCATACAGTTGTCCTCACACACTCCTCCCACCCTCTCAAAAAAACCCCTTCTCTCTCTCTCCTCATTAGGTGCATATAAATTAATTAACTGAAACTTTTTCCCCATGTGCTCAAATATAATACCAATCATTCTCCCTTCCCCATCATCCAAACACTTTCTAACATTCTCAATCACTCCCCTCTTTACTAAGATTGCCACCCCCCTTGATTTGTCTCCCCCGTTGTTCACATACATCTCACCCATCCATTCTCTCTCAGTCTCTCTCACACACACATCATCCCAGTGAGTCTCTTGTAAACATACAATATCTGCATCACACACCAGCAAGGTTTGCTGTCTCCTGTCTCGGTCTCTAAGCCCATTACTATTGAAGGAGGAAAAGCTGAGCGCCATTAGCAGTATTAAAAGGGATGTCAACATGAGTGCTTATCATTTAGCGGCTTTCTTTTTTACTTTTTCCAGTCTCTTACTATGCCTCTTACTTTTAGGTCTTTTCCTCACCTCTCCCACTTTCTCCATGTTATCGTCCTCACTCGCAGTTATATCCGATACCTCCCACTCCATCCCACTCACCCCCGCACCCCCACTCATTCCCTTTCCCCCCTTTTCCACCATCCTTACCCCGCTTGTTTCCCCGTTCATCCCTCCTCCCGTCCCTCTGGCTTCTGCGTCTCTCTCCCCTCCTTTGTCAGTCTCTGTGTCTTTCTCTCCTTCCGTCGGCGTCTCCATTACAGTCTCTACCTCTCCGTCCTGCTCCTCTTCCTCTTCCTCTTCCTCCTGCATCCTCTCCTCTCCCTCTCCTTCCAGTCCTGAAGTCGCGTCTTCTTCACCATCTCCGCTCCGGCTTTGATCCTCTCCGTCGATCGTCTCCTGGCTCCAAACTCCTTCTCCCGTCTGCTCCTTCTCCTGCTCCTTCTCCTGCTGCTGCTCCTCCTGCTGCTTCTCTGCGCACTCTCTGGCGTAATGTCCTTGTTTGCCACATTTGAAACAGGTGAAATCCGGGCAGTCTCTTACTATGTGTCCTGGCTGGATACATAGCCGGCAGACTTTCACCTGCCTGTCATGGATTACTCTGAAGTGCTCCGCTCCTCCTGCTGTTTCAAATTTTGTGGAGTACGGAAGCGACTTGACAAATTCTGTAAACTTTACTTTTAAAAATCGTGTCCCGTCTGCAATGTTTGTACCCGGCCACATCCGTCTCCTTATCCTGGATACTGGGCTCACTCCCCAGTCACGCAATTTGCTCAGTATCGTTTCGTCATCTATATATGTAGGCAAGTTAATAAATGATACAACCATCTCATCGTTATTGATTTCCCTTGCCATTACCGTGTTATTTTGTATTTTCAGACCGTCCATAATTTTTGCTTTCCCTTCTTCAGTTTTCATGGTCAGTTCATAGCTTTTAGGATTCTTGAATCTACAGCCTATAACCTCTCCACACACTTCCTTCACTTTCTTGAGCAGCTCCATCATAGTTATCCTGTCATTTCCGTCTATATCCACCAGTAGGGTTAATCTTTTTTCAAAGATTGTTTTCTCCTTAAGTCCATTGTCCGTAATCCGTTTCTCCTGTGTCATTGCCGGTCCAGTTTTGTTTGCCATGTGGTCCGTCCCAAACATTTCAAAAAGGGAAAATAAAGTCCCCCAAACAGCAGGGCTGTCGGGGGAAAACTACAAAAACAAAACAACACAACTACAGACAACGGATACAACGAACAAAAACAAAAATGAACAGGGATATTTTATGATAGCTTCTAACTCTCGGTACTCACTCAACTCACTTCCTGAAAGGGGCGTGTTCAGGGTGGTATGGCCGTAAGCCACGAAACAGGCCGCAGAAAGCCCATTTAAACATGCTGTGACACCACTGACAGTTGCTCACACCAGCTGAGTGGCGGATAATGGTGTCTCAGCCATCAAACACATGCTATCCTTTAACAGTACTTTGATAGGAATAGTTGTTTTTTTTCTGCGGAGAAACACACAGCTGGAAGGACTGCAACCTTGTTCCTCAGGCCATTTGTGTACATGCGGGATGATTGCAGGCTTTTTACAGGCTGTAACAGTGAGAACTGGAACCCTAAAAACTACTTGGAAAGTGAGGCGTCTCAGTGCCACCTCTCTGGCGTGCATTCAGACACAGCTGGAATGATTGCAGCTTTTGTTCCTCAAAGCCCTGTGTGCGGTGATGGAGCAACAGCGCCCTCCTTTGGTGACAGCTGAGAGGGAAAAAAAGCTTACAGCACCTGGTATTCCCAGGCGGTCTCCCATCCAAGTACTAACCAGGCCCGACCCTGCTTAGCTTCCGAGATCAGACGAGATCGGGCGTGTTCAGGGTGGTATGGCCGTAAGCAACGAAACAGGCCGCAGAAAGCCCATTTAAACATGCTGTGACACCACTGACAGTTGCTCACACCAGCTGAGTGGCGGATAATGGTGTCTCAGCCATCAAACACATGCTATCCTTTAACAGTACTTTGATAGGAATAGTTTTTTTTTTTCTGCGGAGAAACACACAGCTGGAAGGACTGCAACCTTGTTCCTCAGGCCATTTGTGTACATGCGGGATGATTGCAGGCTTTTTACAGGCTGTAACAGTGAGAACTGGAACCCTAAAAACTACTTGGAAAGTGAGGCGTCTCAGTGCCACCTCTCTGGCGTGCATTCAGACACAGCTGGAATGATTGCAGCTTTTGTTCCTCAATGCCCTGTGTGCGGTGATGGAGCAACAGCGCCCTCCTTTGGTGACAGCTGAGAGGGAAAAAAAGCTTACAGCACCTGGTATTCCCAGGCGGTCTCCCATCCAAGTACTAACCAGGCCCGACCCTGCTTAGCTTCCGAGATCAGACGAGATCGGGCGTGTTCAGGGTGGTATGGCCGTAAGCGACGAAACAGGCCGCAGAAAGCCCATTTAAACATGCTGTGACACCACTGACAGTTGCTCACACCAGCTGAGTGGCGGATAATGGTGTCTCAGCCATCAAACACATGCTATCCTTTAACAGTACTTTGATAGGAATAGTTGTTTTTTTTCTGCGGAGAAACACACAGCTGGAAGGACTGCAACCTTGTTCCTCAGGCCATTTGTGTACATGCGGGATGATTGCAGGCTTTTTACAGGCTGTAACAGTGAGAACTGGAACCCTAAAAACTACTTGGAAAGTGAGGCGTCTCAGTGCCACCTCTCTGGCGTGCATTCAGACACAGCTGGAATGATTGCAGCTTTTGTTCCTCAAAGCCCTGTGTGCGGTGATGGAGCAACAGCGCCCTCCTTTGGTGACAGCTGAGAGGGAAAAAAAGCTTACAGCACCTGGTATTCCCAGGCGGTCTCCCATCCAAGTACTAACCAGGCCCGACCCTGCTTAGCTTCCGAGATCAGACGAGATCGGGCGTGTTCAGGGTGGTATGGCCGTAAGCAACGAAACAGGCCGCAGAAAGCCCATTTAAACATGCTGTGACACCACTGACAGTTGCTCACACCAGCTGAGTGGCGGATAATGGTGTCTCAGCCATCAAACACATGCTATCCTTTAACAGTACTTTGATAGGAATAGTTTTTTTTTTTCTGCGGAGAAACACACAGCTGGAAGGACTGCAACCTTGTTCCTCAGGCCATTTGTGTACATGCGGGATGATTGCAGGCTTTTTACAGGCTGTAACAGTGAGAACTGGAACCCTAAAAACTACTTGGAAAGTGAGGCGTCTCAGTGCCACCTCTCTGGCGTGCATTCAGACACAGCTGGAATGATTGCAGCTTTTGTTCCTCAATGCCCTGTGTGCGGTGATGGAGCAACAGCGCCCTCCTTTGGTGACAGCTGAGAGGGAAAAAAAGCTTACAGCACCTGGTATTCCCAGGCGGTCTCCCATCCAAGTACTAACCAGGCCCGACCCTGCTTAGCTTCCGAGATCAGACGAGATCGGGCGTGTTCAGGGTGGTATGGCCGTAAGCAACGAAACAGGCCGCAGAAAGCCCATTTAAACATGCTGTGACACCACTGACAGTTGCTCACACCAGCTGAGTGGCGGATAATGGTGTCTCAGCCATCAAACACATGCTATCCTTTAACAGTACTTTGATAGGAATAGTTTTTTTTTTTCTGCGGAGAAACACACAGCTGGAAGGACTGCAACCTTGTTCCTCAGGCCATTTGTGTACATGCGGGATGATTGCAGGCTTTTTACAGGCTGTAACAGTGAGAACTGGAACCCTAAAAACTACTTGGAAAGTGAGGCGTCTCAGTGCCACCTCTCTGGCGTGCATTCAGACACAGCTGGAATGATTGCAGCTTTTGTTCCTCAATGCCCTGTGTGCGGTGATGGAGCAACAGCGCCCTCCTTTGGTGACAGCTGAGAGGGAAAAAAAGCTTACAGCACCTGGTATTCCCAGGCGGTCTCCCATCCAAGTACTAACCAGGCCCGACCCTGCTTAGCTTCCGAGATCAGACGAGATCGGGCGTGTTCAGGGTGGTATGGCCGTAAGCGACGAAACAGGCCGCAGAAAGCCCATTTAAACATGCTGTGACACCACTGACAGTTGCTCACACCAGCTGAGTGGCGGATAATGGTGTCTCAGCCATCAAACACATGCTATCCTTTAACAGTACTTTGATAGGAATAGTTTTTTTTTTTCTGCGGAGAAACACACAGCTGGAAGGACTGCAACCTTGTTCCTCAGGCCATTTGTGTACATGCGGGATGATTGCAGGCTTTTTACAGGCTGTAACAGTGAGAACTGGAACCCTAAAAACTACTTGGAAAGTGAGGCGTCTCAGTGCCACCTCTCTGGCGTGCATTCAGACACAGCTGGAATGATTGCAGCTTTTGTTCCTCAAAGCCCTGTGTGCGGTGATGGAGCAACAGCGCCCTCCTTTGGTGACAGCTGAGAGGGAAAAAAAGCTTACAGCACCTGGTATTCCCAGGCGGTCTCCCATCCAAGTACTAACCAGGCCCGACCCTGCTTAGCTTCCGAGATCAGACGAGATCGGGCGTGTTCAGGGTGGTATGGCCGTAAGCAACGAAACAGGCCGCAGAAAGCCCATTTAAACATGCTGTGACACCACTGACAGTTGCTCACACCAGCTGAGTGGCGGATAATGGTGTCTCAGCCATCAAACACATGCTATCCTTTAACAGTACTTTGATAGGAATAGGTTTTTTTTTTCTGCGGAGAAACACACAGCTGGAAGGACTGCAACCTTGTTCCTCAGGCCATTTGTGTACATGCGGGATGATTGCAGGCTTTTTACAGGCTGTAACAGTGAGAACTGGAACCCTAAAAACTACTTGGAAAGTGAGGCGTCTCAGTGCCACCTCTCTGGCGTGCATTCAGACACAGCTGGAATGATTGCAGCTTTTGTTCCTCAATGCCCTGTGTGCGGTGATGGAGCAACAGCGCCCTCCTTTGGTGACAGCTGAGAGGGAAAAAAAGCTTACAGCACCTGGTATTCCCAGGCGGTCTCCCATCCAAGTACTAACCAGGCCCGACCCTGCTTAGCTTCCGAGATCAGACGAGATCGGGCGTGTTCAGGGTGGTATGGCCGTAAGCTACGAAACAGGCCGCAGAAAGCCCATTTAAACATGCTGTGACACCACTGACAGTTGCTCACACCAGCTGAGTGGCGGATAATGGTGTCTCAGCCATCAAACACATGCTATCCTTTAACAGTACTTTGATAGGAATAGTTTTTTTTTTCTGCGGAGAAACACACAGCTGGAAGGACTGCAACCTTGTTCCTCAGGCCATTTGTGTACATGCGGGATGATTGCAGGCTTTTTACAGGCTGTAACAGTGAGAACTGGAACCCTAAAAACTACTTGGAAAGTGAGGCGTCTCAGTGCCACCTCTCTGGCGTGCATTCAGACACAGCTGGAATGATTGCAGCTTTTGTTCCTCAAAGCCCTGTGTGCGGTGATGGAGCAACAGCGCCCTCCTTTGGTGACAGCTGAGAGGGAAAAAAAGCTTACAGCACCTGGTATTCCCAGGCGGTCTCCCATCCAAGTACTAACCAGGCCCGACCCTGCTTAGCTTCCGAGATCAGACGAGATCGGGCGTGTTCAGGGTGGTATGGCCGTAAGCTACGAAACAGGCCGCAGAAAGCCCATTTAAACATGCTGTGACACCACTGACAGTTGCTCACACCAGCTGAGTGGCGGATAATGGTGTCTCAGCCATCAAACACATGCTATCCTTTAACAGTACTTTGATAGGAATAGTTTTTTTTTTCTGCGGAGAAACACACAGCTGGAAGGACTGCAACCTTGTTCCTCAGGCCATTTGTGTACATGCGGGATGATTGCAGGCTTTTTACAGGCTGTAACAGTGAGAACTGGAACCCTAAAAACTACTTGGAAAGTGAGGCGTCTCAGTGCCACCTCTCTGGCGTGCATTCAGACACAGCTGGAATGATTGCAGCTTTTGTTCCTCAAAGCCCTGTGTGCGGTGATGGAGCAACAGCGCCCTCCTTTGGTGACAGCTGAGAGGGAAAAAAAGCTTACAGCACCTGGTATTCCCAGGCGGTCTCCCATCCAAGTACTAACCAGGCCCGACCCTGCTTAGCTTCCGAGATCAGACGAGATCGGGCGTGTTCAGGGTGGTATGGCCGTAAGCGACGAAACAGGCCGCAGAAAGCCCATTTAAACATGCTGTGACACCACTGACAGTTGCTCACACCAGCTGAGTGGCGGATAATGGTGTCTCAGCCATCAAACACATGCTATCCTTTAACAGTACTTTGATAGGAATAGTTTTTTTTTTTCTGCGGAGAAACACACAGCTGGAAGGACTGCAACCTTGTTCCTCAGGCCATTTGTGTACATGCGGGATGATTGCAGGCTTTTTACAGGCTGTAACAGTGAGAACTGGAACCCTAAAAACTACTTGGAAAGTGAGGCGTCTCAGTGCCACCTCTCTGGCGTGCATTCAGACACAGCTGGAATGATTGCAGCTTTTGTTCCTCAAAGCCCTGTGTGCGGTGATGGAGCAACAGCGCCCTCCTTTGGTGACAGCTGAGAGGGAAAAAAAGCTTACAGCACCTGGTATTCCCAGGCGGTCTCCCATCCAAGTACTAACCAGGCCCGACCCTGCTTAGCTTCCGAGATCAGACGAGATCAGGCGTGTTCAGGGTGGTATGGCCGTAAGCGACGAAACAGGCCGCAGAAAGCCCATTTAAACATGCTGTGACACCACTGACAGTTGCTCACACCAGCTGAGTGGCGGATAATGGTGTCTCAGCCATCAAACACATGCTATCCTTTAACAGTACTTTGATAGGAATAGTTTTTTTTTTTCTGCGGAGAAACACACAGCTGGAAGGACTGCAACCTTGTTCCTCAGGCCATTTGTGTACATGCGGGATGATTGCAGGCTTTTTACAGGCTGTAACAGTGAGAACTGGAACCCTAAAAACTACTTGGAAAGTGAGGCGTCTCAGTGCCACCTCTCTGGCGTGCATTCAGACACAGCTGGAATGATTGCAGCTTTTGTTCCTCAAAGCCCTGTGTGCGGTGATGGAGCAACAGCGCCCTCCTTTGGTGACAGCTGAGAGGGAAAAAGCTTACAGCACCTGGTATTCCCAGGCGGTCTCCCATCCAAGTACTAACCAGGCCCGACCCTGCTTAGCTTCCGAGATCAGACGAGATCGGGCGTGTTCAGGGTGGTATGGCCGTAAGCAACGAAACAGGCCGCAGAAAGCCCATTTAAACATGCTGTGACACCACTGACAGTTGCTCACACCAGCTGAGTGGCGGATAATGGTGTCTCAGCCATCAAACACATGCTATCCTTTAACAGTACTTTGATAGGAATAGTTTTTTTTTTTCTGCGGAGAAACACACAGCTGGAAGGACTGCAACCTTGTTCCTCAGGCCATTTGTGTACATGCGGGATGATTGCAGGCTTTTTACAGGCTGTAACAGTGAGAACTGGAACCCTAAAAACTACTTGGAAAGTGAGGCGTCTCAGTGCCACCTCTCTGGCGTGCATTCAGACACAGCTGGAATGATTGCAGCTTTTGTTCCTCAAAGCCCTGTGTGCGGTGATGGAGCAACAGCGCCCTCCTTTGGTGACAGCTGAGAGGGAAAAAAAGCTTACAGCACCTGGTATTCCCAGGCGGTCTCCCATCCAAGTACTAACCAGGCCCGACCCTGCTTAGCTTCCGAGATCAGACGAGATCGGGCGTGTTCAGGGTGGTATGGCCGTAAGCGATGAAACAGGCCGCAGAAAGCCCATTTAAACATGCTGTGACACCACTGACAGTTGCTCACACCAGCTGAGTGGCGGATAATGGTGTCTCAGCCATCAAACACATGCTATCCTTTAACAGTACTTTGATAGGAATAGTTGTTTTTTTTCTGCAGAGAAACACACAGCTGGAAGGACTGCAACCTTGTTCCTCAGGCCATTTGTGTACATGCGTGATGATTGCAGGCTTTTTACAGGCTGTAACAGTGAGAACTGGAACCCTAAAAACTACTTGGAAAGTGAGGTGTCTCAGTGCCACCTCTCTGGCGTGCATTCAGACACAGCTGGAATGATTGCAGCTTTTGTTCCTCAAAGCCCTGTGTGCGGTGATGGAGCAACAGCGCCCTCCTTTGGTGACAGCTGAGAGGGAAAAAAAGCTTACAGCACCTGGTATTCCCAGGCGGTCTCCCATCCAAGTACTAACCAAGCCCCACCCTGCTTAGTTTCCTAGATCAGACGAGATCGGGCGTGTTTTTTTTTTTTATCTTTTATTATCAAAAATATATCATGATCTTATTTTATATACATTCCAGCTGACAAAACAAACATAAAAACCAACATTAAAGACATGAAACACCCCCTTTAACTAAACAAAAATACACATAGCCACAATAACACTATGTGCCAAAAGAAATACTAACAAATAAATCACATTCTCAATTTACATACATACAAGCTGACAAGACAAACATACAAACCAACATTAAAGACATGAAACACCCCCTTTAACCAAACAAAAAGACACATAGCCACAATAACACTATGTGCCAAAAGAAATACTAACAAAAAATAAATCACATTCTCAATTTGCATACATTCAATCTGACAAGACAAACATAAAAACCAACATTAAAGACATGAAACACCCCCTTTAACTAAACAAAAAGACACATAGCCACCATAACACTATGTGTCAAAATAATAATAATAAAACTAATAATAATAATCATATAGATGACCAAATAAAAGAAACAATACAAAAAATAGATGTAGACAATAACTACCCCAACATAAAACCCCTAAGACATACATTTTTCCCTTCCATTACTTTTACATAATTATTGTGACTGTTGAACTGCTGATGAAAAGTGTCTTGGTCTGCTAGAAATATGGTCCTGAGGTGAGCTGTGAATGTGTTCTGAAAATATCTTGTAACATTTATTGTTTTGTTGTCCAATAATTGGTGATTCCGTCTTGTCCATAAAGATTTTCTGCCGAATGCTAGGATGGAGTTGATGAGTGTATTGTTCCTGTTTGTGTGTTTTCCTGTGATTCCAAATGTCCAAGCCCATGACCAATCTGTATCAGTGTGTGTTGTGAAGTTGCAGTGAGTCTCTAATATGGTCCTGATGTATGACTGAAACTGTTTTGATTCTGTGCATGTGTTGAAGATATGTTCCAAGTCCTCTGATTCTTTATTGCAAACGGTGCATGTTCTTGAATATTTTTCTTTGTTGATCTGATGTAATATAATCCCTGTGTAAATCCTTCTGTGTCGAATGTTAAAATCCATGTTTATTGTATTGTTGTCCATAATTGGTATGTCCAGGTTTGACCATATAGATGAGATGTCCATGTTAGGGTATTTTTCCTTCCAGTATTTCTCTGCTGTGGGGGGCCTTTTGATGAGATGTATTAATGACCGGTACCAGGTTCTTGTATTTATTTCCTTTATGTCCTTTTGCTTGAGTTGTAGCTGGGGAAGGGCGGCTCTGGTATCTTTCTCTTTCTCCTTCAACATGCTCCGCCACGTAGGGTCAAGAGCCTGTTCAAACTTTCCTTTAAGTTTTATTATATTTCCTTTCCTATAACTAACATTTTTTCCTTTTAGTTTTCCACAAATTAAATCTATGTTAAACTCACCCCTCCCATCGATTATATCTCCCACCCTGGTCAAACCAGCAGCCCGCATAGGACCGCTGGTTAGAACCCTCCCCCCGCACAAAAAAAATGGACTGTCAAGGAAAGGTAACTGCAGCACATGCTCTTTATTCCTGCACTTGGGCCAGAGGTGGGGCAGAATTTTGCCCCATGCCTCTAGTACCTCCTGGTAGAAGCCAGGTAGGCGGCTCCTGGCTTTTCCGGGGAGGAGGGCGCACAGGTTGTACGCGTCTCTCTCCCCGTACTCAGCCAGATAGCTCGCCATCCAGTCCTCCCAGGGGTACTGCCGGTCCGAATCAAGAAAATTCTTAACAATTTTGATCCTAAGTGCATCTCTTTTGGCACCGATGTCAATTAGTCCTAAACCCCCCTCCCTTTTTTTAGCAATTAACACTCTGTGAGCAATCGAATTTCCCTTTCCCCTCCAGAGGAAGGAGGAGATTGCTGCTGTCAGCGCTTTTAGAGCCCATTGCGGCAGCTCACAGGTTCCCAAAATGTGGTTAATTTTTGACAGTATCAAAGCATTAACTACAATTACCTTTCCTTTCAGTGTTAACCCTCTTGCTCGCCATAAATTTAGACTACTCTGCACTTTCCCTATCATTTCCCTCCACCCTCTGTCCCTAGCCTCACTCTCATTCTCTCCTATATATACACCCAGTATTTTCCTACACCCCGTGTTTTCCCCAAATCCCCATTTATTTACATAGTCTTCCACCTTTCCAATTATACCTATCTCCGATTTAGTTATGTTTATTTTTGCTCCTGATGCCATGCTGTAAGTTTTGAAGTGTTCCATGATTTTGTCTATGCCTTTCCCTGATTTGATTGTTATTGTAATGTCATCCGCGTATTGTGTTATTTTGATAGAACTGTTTGTGGGTGTTTTTATTCCTACTATTTCCTTGTCTTTAATTATTGCTTGAGCTAGCGGTTCTGCCACTATGCTATATAATAGCGCTGATAATGGGCAACCTTGCCTCACTGATCTTTTTATTGGGAAACTGTCTGTTATTGTACCATTGCATTTTATTACACTTTTTGCATTATTGTAAAGAAGCTGTATCCAATTTATAAAACCTTGCCCATAACCTAATTCTGCTAAAACCTTGAATAAAAACTGGTGTTCCACTCTATCGAAAGCTTTTTCTAAATCTATTGTTAACAGAAGGCCCCCCTGTACTGTCATCCCTCTTACTGTATCTCTTATTGTTGCAATTGAATCTTGGATGTCCCTGTTTGGTATACTGTATGCTTGATTTGGACTGATTATCTGATCTAGAGTCTGTTTTAATCTATTAGCCAATGTTTTGGAAAGTATCTTGTAATCTGTGTTTAGCAGGCTTATTGGTCTATAGTTGGATATTTCGTTTCTGTCACCTTTGTTCTTGTATATTACTGTTATCATGCCTGTGGTGAATGATTTGGGTGTTTCTTGTTGTTTTTGCATTGTATGGTAGAGGTCGAGTAACAGGGGGGCCATCTGTTCACTAAATTTGATATAGAAGTCAGCCGTTAGACCGTCACTCCCAGGACTTTTATTTTTGTTTAAGTTTTTGATTGCATATTCAATTTCTTCTTTTGTTAATTTGCTGTCACACCACACTTTATCCTCCATATCTATCTTTTTATCTAAGTAGGTTAATATTTCTTCAGTTTTCTCTATATCACTTCCCTCCTCCTTAAATAAGTTTGTATAATAGTCTTTTATAATTTCTAGTATTTTTATCTTGTCTTTATGGATGTTGTTATCTTGATCTTTAAGTTCTTCTATTACAGTTTTGTTCTGTTTTTGTTTTTCCAACCCCAAAAAAAACGCAGTGCACCTTTCACCCTCCACCAAATTTTGGAACCTGCACCTTATTGCTGCTCCTTTACATTTTTTCTTTTCTATGCTGTGTAATTGGTTTTTGTAACATTCGTACATTTCACAGCTTCTATTTTTTTGATTATCTAATAATATGACTTCTTCTTCTAGCTGCTTTCTAATATTCTGTTCTTCTTGTTTTTCTTTCCATCTTTTCTCTTTGCTATAATTAATACTCACTTTTTTAATTCTTTCTTTTATATTATCCCATCTTTCTATATAATTATTATCTATTTGCATTTCTGTTTTTGCATAACTAAGTACTTTTTTGATTTTTTTAATATATACCGGGTCTGTTAGGAGGCTGGAGTTAAGGCACCAGGTGCCTCCTCCCTTGATCCCTCCTTTAGCACCCAGTTGGCAAATGACAGTGGCATGATCGCTCCAGGAATTGTAACTGTAATGTATGTTGTTAATTAGCTTCACTGTGTCAGCTGCAGCCAAACACAGGTCAATTCTAGACTGTCTGAGTTTCCCTTTGACCACCTGTCTCCTTGAGAATTCTCTTTTAAATTTGTTTTGTATCCTCCATATATCTATTAAGTTGTGACTATCCATTAAATCATAAAGAGCTGTTCTACTTATGTCATTTTTATATACATTATTTATTGAAATATCTGATTTAGTTAATACTGTATTAAAATCACCTATTATTATAGTTCTATTGTTTACCCATCTTCCTAATTTGTTAAACAAACCCTTCCTTTCCTTCTCACAGTTATCGGCATATAGGTTAATTAGTCTATACGTTCTATTATTTACTTCGATATCTATAATTAATATTCTACCTTTATCGTCTTTATAAATTACTTTACTGTTCTTTACGTTATTACTATTTATTAGGGTTGCTATACCGCAGGATTTATTAGTGCCGTTATTATAATATATTTCCCCTTTATATATTTTAGTTGCTGCCTCAAGGCTGCTTTTATCCCACCTCGTCTCTTGGAGGCAGAGGATGTCGCAGCTCGGACTGGACAGTATCGCATTCATCCTGTCACAAGTGCGGAGCCCGTTGACATTGAGAGAGTGCAGCAACAACATGATTAATGGAAAAGAAAGGATTGTTACAAATTACGCTTAATCATCATTTTCCCTTATCTTTTTTCCTTCTTTTACTGATCGATGATTTATTAGAGGTGTGCTGCTTCCTAAGATTTTTAATGGTGGTGAAGTCCATCTCGGAGTCACTGTCTGATCTGCCCAAACGGCGGAGGACCATGGTGGTTGCCGAGGCCGGCTCTCTGGGGGGTGCGGCTGCCACAGGCTGCAGGTCACTCGGGGTTTCCCCCACTTCCATTGAGTCTGAGGCTTGAGATGGCTCTGGCCTCTCCACGAGCCCATTGCCGCCTCTGCCCCCTACTCCCTGGTGTAGGCCTGAGTCTATGCTCAGACCATCCATACTTGAGCCAATTTCCAGATTTAAGCTCTGTGCAGCATTAGTAGGACTCAGAGCCCCCCCCTGAGAGAGAGCCTCTCTGCCAGCTCCGTCCGTGGTGCCGCTGCCCCCCACTCCGGCCTCCTCTCCTTCCTCCTCCTCCTCACTCATGTCCTCCGCTTCACTATAAAGCTCCTCCGATCCGGACTCCACCACCACTTCAGATTCACTATAATTGCAATTGCATTCATTCACTGGGTTCCAGCACACCTCACATTTTTTAGACTTTTTCTGTTGGTTGCTGCACTCCCTAGCATAATGCCCCTGTACTCCACACTTGTGACAGGAAAAATCAGGACAATCCCTCAGGATGTGCCCCGGCTGGAGACACATCCTGCAAACCTTCGCTTGCCTGTCATGGATAACTCTAAAATATTCTGGTCCCATAGCTGTTTCAAAACGTGCAGAGTATGGCAGTGATTGTACTTTCTCAGTGAATTTTACTTTAAGGAAACGTGTGCCGTCTGCTATCTGAGTGCCCGGCCACATCCGCCTCCTAATGGCGGATGTGGCCGAGACTCCCCACCCTTCTAATTTTTGCAATATTTCTTCGTCTGTTATGTAAGCTGGCAGATTTAAAAAAGACACCATCAACTCATCATTACATAAATCTTTCACAAAAATATTACAGTTGCCTATTTTAAATCCATCTAGGAGCCGCTCCTTCCCCTTGACATGAGACATCGTGATTTCATAACTCCTGGTACCGGTCGCTCTACACGCTATAAGCCCCCCACACAGAGCTCTGATCGCTCGCATTAGTTCAAGGACCGGAACCTCCTCATTCCCAGTAACCTCCAAACTCACCGTCAGCTCTCTGTTGTATGCTTTCCTGGCCTCCTCTTTCGCTGTCTCCTGTTGCTGCTCTCTCTCTCCAGCTGTTTTCGTCGCTCTCTCTCCCTCTTTTTCCGCTCCGGCGCTCGCTGCTCGCTCACCCCCCGACATGCCTTTCTCCTTCTCTGCCGCCGCTCCTGGAGCTCCTTTTCTCTCGGGCCTTCTCAGGCCTTCTCTCCCAGCCTCCCTCGATGTAACTCCAGCCCCAGGAGCTCTCGGGCCGGTCCCGTTCCGCGGCGCACGGCCGGTATCCTTCTCTTGCTGCGCTCTCTCTCCTCTCTCTCCCGCCAACATGACGGAGGCAGCCACTTCCGCGTTTTCTTTCCTGTTTCTTTCAATATTCCTCCTCTTACTCTTTTGCTCTTTATTTTTAACAAGCTCCCATTCATTATCTTCCTCTCCCATTTCTGCTTGCTTTATATTAAGTCCGTGATCCGATTTCGTAGCCGTTTTTTCCGTCGCCGTGTTCGTTGCCATGTTATTATCCATACATAAAGAAATAAAGAAAAACTCTCCCCCGAACAGTAAAAACTGCCGGGGGGAAAAAGTCCACACACAAAACTAACTTAGGATGCACGGAAAATAATAGGATAATAAAGGAAAAGAAAGAAAACATATGAAATAAATCCAAAACAGAGGTCCGCGATCCTCTCTGCTCCAACTGGTTTGCTTCTGGCTGCCTCCACTGCGCGCGCATACGTGTTCAGGGTGGTATGGCCGTAAGCGACGAAACAGGCCGCAGAAAGCCCATTTAAACATGCTGTGACACCACTGACAGTTGCTCACACCAGCTGAGTGGCGGATAATGGTGTCTCAGCCATCAAACACATGCTATCCTTTAACAGTACTTTGATAGGAATAGTTGTTTTTTTTCTGCGGAGAAACACACAGCTGGAAGGACTGCAACCTTGTTCCTCAGGCCATTTGTGTACATGCGGGATGATTGCAGACTTTTTACAGGCTGTAACAGTGAGAACTGGAACCCTAAAAACTACTTGGAAAGTGAGGCGTCTCAGTGCCACCTCTCTGGCGTGCATTCAGACACAGCTGGAATGATTGCAGCTTTTGTTCCTCAAAGCCCTGTGTGCGATGATGGACCAACAGCGCCCTCCTTTGGTGACAGCTGAGAGGGAAAAAAAGCTTACAGCACCTGGTATTCCCAGGCGGTCTCCCATCCAAGTACTAACCAGGCCCGACCCTGCTTAGCTTCCGAGATCAGACGAGATCGGGCCTGTTCAGGGTGGTATGGCCGTAAGCGACGAAACAGGCCGCAGAAAGCCCATTTAAACATGCTGTGACACCACTGACAGTTGCTCACACCAGCTGAGTGGCGGATAATGGTGTCTCAGCCATCAAACACATGCTATCCTTTAACAGTACTTTGATAGGAATAGTTTTTTTTTTCTGCGGAGAAACACACAGCTGGAAGGACTGCAACCTTGTTCCTCAGGCCATTTGTGTACATGCGGGATGATTGCAGGCTTTTTAAAGGCTGTAACAGTGAGAACTGGAACCATAAAAACTACTTGGAAAGTGAGGCGTCTCAGTGCCACCTCTCTGGCGTGCATTCAGACACAGCTGGAATGATTGCAGCTTTTGTTCCTCAAAGCCCTGTGTGCGGTGATGGAGCAACAGCGCCCTCCTTTGGTGACAGCTGAGAGGGAAAAAAAGCTTGCAGCACCTGGTATTCCCAGGCGGTCTCCCATCCAAGTACTAACCAGGCCCGACCCTGCTTAGCTTCAGAGATCAGACGAGATCGGGCGTGTTCAGGGTGGTATGGCCGTAAGCTACGAAACAGGCCGCAGAAAGCCCATTTAAACATGCTGTGACACCACTGACAGTTGCTCACAGCAGCTGAGTGGCGGATAATGGTGTCTCAGCCATCAAACACATGCTATCCTTTAACAGTACTTTGATAGGAATAGTCGTTTTTTTTCTGCGGAGAAACACACAGCTGGAAGGACTGCAACCTTGTTCCTCAGGCCATTTGTGTACATGCGGGATGATTGCAGGCTTTTTACAGGCTGTAACAGTGAGAACTGGAACCCTAAAAACTACTTGGAAAGTGAGGCGTCTCAGTGCCACCTCTCTGGCGTGCATTCAGACACAGCTGGAATGATTGCAGCTTTTGTTCCTCAAAGCCCTGTGTGCGGTGATGGAGCAACAGCGCCCTCCTTTGGTGACAGCTGAAAGGGAAAAAAAGCTTACAGCACCTGGTATTCCCAGGCGGTCTCCCATCCAAGTACTAACCAGGCCCGACACTGCTTAGCTTCCGAGATCAGACGAGATCGGGCGTGTTTTTTTTTTTTATCTTTTATTATCAAAAATATATCATGATCTTATTTTATATACATTCCAGCTGACAAACCAAACATAAAAACCAACATTAAAGACATGAAACACCCCCTTTAACTAAACAAAAAAACACATAGCCACAATAACACTATGTGCCAAAAGAAATACTAACAAATAAATCACATTCTCAATTTACATACATTCAATCTGACAAGGCAAACATACAAACCAACATTAAAGACATGAAACACCCCCTTTAACTAAACAAAAATACACATAGCCACAATAACACTATGTGCCAAAAGAAATACTAAAAAAATAAATAAATCACATTCTCAATTTACATACATACAAGCTGACAAGACAAACATACAAACCAACATTAAAGACATGAAACACCCCCTTTAACCAAACAAAAATACACATAGCCACAATAACACTATGTGCCAAAAGAAATACTAAAAAAAAAAAAATCACATTCTCAATTTACATACATACAAGCTGACAAGACAAACATAAAAACCAACATTAAAGACATGAAACACCCCCTTTAACTAAACAAAAAGACACATAGCCACCATAACACTATGTGTCAAAATAATAATAATAAAACTAATAATAATAATCATATAGATGACCAAATAAAAGAAACAATACAAAAAATAGATGTAGACAATAACTACCCCAACATAAAACCCCTAAGACATTTTTCTCTTCCATTACTTTTACATAATTATTGTGACTGTTGAACTGCTGATGAAAAGTGTCTTGGTCTGCTAGAAATATGGTCCTGAGGTGAGCTGTGAATGTGTTCTGAAAATATCTTGTAACATTTATTGTTTTGTTGTCAAATAATTGGTGATTCCGTCTTGTCCATAAAGATTTTCTGCCGAATGCTAGGATGGAGTTGATGAGTGTATTGTTCCTGTTTGTGTGTTTTCCTGTGATTCCAAATGTCCAAGCCCATGACCAATCTGTATCAGTGTGTGTTGTGAAGTTGCAGTGAGTCTCTAATATGGTCCTGATGTATGACTGAAACTGTTTTGATTCTGTGCATGTGTTGAAGATATGTTCCAAGTCCTCTGATTCTTTATTGCAAACGGTGCATGTTCTTGAATATTTTTCTTTGTTGATCTGATGTAATATAATCCCTGTGTAAATCCTTCTGTGTCGAATGTTAAAATCCATGTTTATTGTATTGTTGTCCATAATTGGTATGTCCAGGTTTGACCATATAGATGAGATGTCCATGTTAGGGTATTTTTCCTTCCAGTATTTCTCTGCTGTGGGGGGCCTTTTGATGAGATGTATTAATGACCGGTACCAGGTTCTTGTATTTATTTCCTTTATGTCCTTTTGCTTGAGTTGTAGCTGGGGAAGGGCGGCTCTGGTATCTTTCTCTTTCTCCTTCAACATGCTCCGCCACGTAGGGTCAAGAGCCTGTTCAAACTTTCCTTTAAGTTTTATTATATTTCCTTTCCTATAACTAACATTTTTTCCTTTTAGTTTTCCACAAATTAAATCTATGTTAAACTCACCCCTCCCATCGATTATATCTCCCACCCTGGTCAAACCAGCAGCCCGCATAGGACCGCTGGTTAGAACCCTCCCCCCGCACAAAAAAAATGGACTGTCAAGGAAAGGTAACTGCAGCACATGCTCTTTATTCCTGCACTTGGGCCAGAGGTGGGGCAGAATTTTGCCCCATGCCTCTAGTACCTCCTGGTAGAAGCCAGGTAGGCGGCTCCTGGCTTTTCCGGGGAGGAGGGCGCACAGGTTGTACGCGTCTCTCTCCCCGTACTCAGCCAGATAGCTCGCCATCCAGTCCTCCCAGGGGTACTGCCGGTCCGAATCAAGAAAATTCTTAACAATTTTGATGCTAAGTGCGTCTCTTTTGGCACCGATGTCAATTAGTCCTAAACCCCCCTCCCTTTTTTTAGCAATTAACACTCTGTGAGCAATCGAATTTCCCTTTCCCCTCCAGAGGAAGGAGGAGATTGCTGCTGTCAGCGTTTTTAGAGCCCATTGCGGCAGCTCACAGGTTCCCAAAATGTGGTTAATTTTTGACAGTATCAAAGCATTAACTACAATTACCTTTCCTTTCAGTGTTAACCCTCTTGCTCGCCATAAATTTAGACTACTCTGCACTTTCCCTATCATTTCCCTCCACCCTCTGTCCCTAGCCTCACTCTCATTCTCTCCTATATATACACCCAGTATTTTCCTACACCCCGTGTTTTCCCCAAATCCCCATTTATTTACATAGTCTTCCACCTTTCCAATTATACCTATCTCCGATTTAGTTATGTTTATTTTTGCTCCTGATGCCATGCTGTAAGTTTTGAAGTGTTCCATGATTTTGTCTATGCCTTTCCCTGATTTGATTGTTATTGTAATGTCGTCCGCGTATTGTGTTATTTTGATAGAACTGTTTGTGGGTGTTTTTATTCCTATTATTTCTTTATCTTTGATTAATGCTTGAGCAAGCGGCTCTGCCACTATACTATATAATAGTGCTGACAAAGGGCAGCCTTGCCTCACTGACCTTTTAATTGGGAAACTTTCTGTTAATGTTCCGTTACATTTTATTACACTTCTTGCATTTTTATATAGAAGTTGTATCCAATTAATCAACTCTTTTCCATAACCGAATTCCTCTAACACTTTAAATAAAAACTGGTGTTCTACTCTGTCGAATGCCTTTTCCAAATCTATTGTTAACAGAAGGCCCCTTGTACTGTCATCCCTCTTACTGTATCTCTTATTGTAGCAATTGAGTCTTGGATGTCCCTGTTTGGTATACTGTATGCTTGATTTGGACTGATTATCTGATCTAGAGTCTGTTTTAATCTATTGGCCAATGTTTTGGAGAGTATCTTGTAATCTGTGTTTAGTAAGCTTATTGGTCTATAATTGGATATTTCGTTTCTGTCACCTTTGTTCTTGTATATTACTGTTATCATACCTGTAGTGAATGATTTGGGTGTTTCTTGTTGTTTTTGCATTGTATGGTAGAGGTCGAGTAACAGGGGGGCCATCTGTTCACTAAATTTTATGTAGAAGTCAGCCGTTAGACCGTCACTCCCAGGACTTTTATTTTTGTTTAAGTTTTTGATTGCATATTCAATTTCTTCCTTTGTTAATTTGCTGTCACACCACACTTTATCCTCCATATCTATCTTTTTATCTAAGTAGGTTAGAATTTCCTCAGTTTTCTCTATATCACTTCCCTCCTCCTTAAATAAGTTTGTATAATAGTCTTTTATAATTTCCAATATTTTTATCTTGTCTTTATGGATGTTGTTATCTTGATCTTTAAGTTCTTCTATTACAGTTTTGTTCTGTTTTTGTTTTTCCAACCCCAAAAAAAAAAAAAAAAAAAAAAAAAAACGCAGTGCACCTTTCACCCTCCACCAAATTTTGGAACCTGCACCTTATTGCTGCTCCTTTACATTTTTTCTTTTCTATGCTGTTTAATTGATTTTTGTAACATTCATACATTTCACAGCTTCTATTTTTTTGATTATCTAATAATATGACTTCTTCTTCTAGCTGCTTTCTAATATTCTGTTCTTCTTGTTTTTCTTTCCATCTTTTCTCTTTGCTAAAATGAATACTCACTTTTTTAATTCTTTCTTTTATATTATCCCATCTGTCTATATAATTATTATCTATTTGCATTTCTGTTTTTGCATAACTAAGTACTTTTTTAATTTTATTAATATATACCGGGTCTGTTAGAAGGCTGGAGTTGAGGCACCAGGTGCCTCCTCCCTTGATCCCTCCTTCAGCACCCAGTTGGCATATGACAGTGGCATGATCGCTCCAGGAATTGTAACTGTAATGTATGTTGTTGATTTGTTTCACTGTGTCCGCTGCAGCCAAACACAGGTCAATCCTAGATTGTCTAAGTCTCCCTTTGACCACCTGTCTCCTCGAGAATTCTCTTTTAAATTTGTTTTGTATCCTCCATATATCTATTAAGTTGTGACTATCCATTAAATCATAAAGAGCTGTTCTACTTATGTCATTTTTATATACATTATTTATTGAAATATCTGATTTGGTTAATACTGTATTAAAATCACCTATTATTATAGTTCTATTGTTTACCCATCTTCCTAATTTGTTAAACAAACCCTTCCTTTCCTTCTCACAGTTATCGGCATATAGGTTAATTAGTCTATACGTGCTATTATTTACTTCGATATCTATAATTAATATTCTACCTTTATCGTCTTTATAAATTACTTTACTGTTCTTTACGTTATTACTATTTATTAGGGTTGCTATAACGCAGGATTTATTAGTGCCGTTATTATAATATATTTCCCCTTTATATATTTTAGTTGCTGCCTCAAGGCTGCTTTTATCCCACCTCGTCTCTTGGAGGCAGAGGATGTCGCAGCTCGGACTGGACAGTATCGCATTCATCCTGTCACAAGTGCGGAGCCCGTTGACATTGAGAGAGTGCAGCAACAACATGATTAATGGAAAAGAAGGAGTGTTACAAATTATGCTTAATCATTATTTTCCTTTATCTTTTTTCCTTCTTTTACTGATCGATGATTTATTAGAGGTGTGCTGCTTCCTAAGATTTTTAATGGTGGTGAAGTCCATCTCGGAGTCACTGTCTGATCTGCCCAAACGGCGGAGGACCATGGTGGTTGCCGAGGCCGGCTCTCTGGGGGGTGCGGC
>NC_070589.1:457500-475000 GCF_027409825.1 Scomber japonicus
TAAACTGAATTCATTTGTCACATAAAGCCTGCAGCCAAAACGCTCAGGCCAAAATAAATAAAACAAAACCCAGACACCATAAAGAAAATACACTACAAAATAAAATACTCACACATATTTATGTTTGTGTAGCCTGCAGCCAAAACGCTCAGGCCAAAATAAAAAACACGACAAACCAACATAAAGAAAATACACAACAAAATAGAATACACACAAATCTTTCTCCACATAAAGCCTGCAGCCAAAACACTCAGGCCAAAAAAAAAGAAATAAAAATAAGAACCCAGACAATAAAAGGAAAAAAACACACAAAAAGAAAAACCATAAAAAAACACAAATTATATTCTACACAAGCCTGTAGCCAAAACACTCAGGCCAAAACAAAAAATAAATAAATAAATAAACAAAATAAACAAAGAGCAAAAAGGAAAAAGGAGAAAAATACAAAAAACAAAAAAACAAAAAAACAACAAACAACAAAACAAACCACACACACAAAAAAATCCCAATGGTGAGGCAAGACTGCTAGCCCCAGTCCACCTTTACCTCTCCATCTTCCCCAATCCTGATGAGGGTACTCCCCATAATGAACCCTCTCTCAAATTCCTCACTATCTAATGATCTGTACATCATGTTGACATCCCTCTTCAATCCACTCCTAAATATGCTCCAGACTTCAGCTTTCCTCTTCTCATAATGGGCCAGATTCCTCCTCAGTTTGACTGCAAACCTTGCATGGCTCAATGTGTAATTCAAGAGACTCACCCCTTTCATTCTTCCTTCCACTCCAAACAACCACAATTCCTTCCACTCCATTCTCTCTACATATCTCTCATTCCAACATCTGTTAATTAACTCCTTCAATCTCTCAAAATACCCCTGCAACTCCTCACATTCAACAAACTCATGCATACATGTTTCAACTTCCACTCCACATACATCACATTCTTTCTTCACATTCACATCAAACTTACTTATAATTAAATTATTAAAAACCCTATTGTGCCTTAAAAGAAAATCAAAATTCTCACATTCACTACTATTCCATTTCACTCTCAGATTCATCCATATCCTTTTCACATCCATGTCATTCATCACTCTCATCCATACTTTCTCTGCAGCTGGTCTCCTCACATACCCCCCTCTTAAACATTTGTACAACACTCTGGTTTTCACACTCATCAGATTCACTCTCTTCTCACTTTCTCCTACATACATCTCAATCTCTCCTTGCTCATCCACCACATTCTCTCTCTCAATCATTTCCATCCACTCTCTGGGCATCCCTCCCTTTATCTTGTCCATCATCCCCTCTGCTGTACCCATCCACATTTCATCCCCCCTGCCCCTCACCTCATCAACTACCACCTGTGCCCTCATAAACCCTGGTACATATTCATATACTAAATCCCTCACCTTCCTAAAACCAGCCCTCCACATCAATCTATTATATAGTGTTTCCCCTTCCCATGTGATTTTTGGATTTAAAAACACCGGCTGCTCCCATACTTGCCTTACATTCTTACATTCATACTTCACACACTTCACAAACTCACCCCATGATCCCAACACCTCCTTATAAAAATCAGACACCTCACTCAACATTCCTTTCTTCAGTTCCATAAACACTGCACTATCTCCACACCCTCCACATTTATCAATCGCTTCTTTTAAAAACACCTTCCATGTGTGATCCCTGTTGTTTCTTAAATACCTCACCATCATTTTCACCCTAAGTGCTTTCTTCTTCTTTTCTAAATTAATCAGTTTCAGTCCTCCATCCTCATACTCATTCTCCATCACCTCCCTGGCTATTCTAACTCCCTTCCCATCCCACAGAAACTCACTCACTACTCTCTCCACCTCCTTCATCACTCTCTCAGGTACATCTAACACATTCATTACATACACTAACTTACTCATCACTAACGCATTCACAACTACCACCTTCCCTTTCAACCCTAACCCTCTGCGCTTCCAAAACCCTAATGTCTTCCTAATACTATTCACTATCCCTTCATATTGCATATCTCTCCCTTCCTTATCCTTTATCCCTAAATTAACACCTAACACTCTGAAATAATCCTGCTTCTCTTTTAACCCTATCTCCACCCTTCCTATGCTATCCTCTCCTATATACATGATCTCTGACTTCTCTATGTTAACTTTAGCCCCTGATGCCCTCCCATACAGCTCTAAACTATCTAATACCTCAACTATACTTTCCCTGTCCTTCACTGTGACTGTTGTGTCGTCTGCATATTGATATAATAAACTCTCTTGTCCTCCTGGTACCTCTATCCCCCTGATTTTATTGTTTTGCCTTAATAGTAGTGCTAGTGGTTCAGCTGACAGTGAGTACAGCAGTGCTGACATTGGACACCCTTGCCTAACCGACCTTTCTAACCTAAATGTGTCTGTGACTATACCATTAATTTTAACACAACTATGTGCCCCCTCATACATCCTCCTAATCCATCCACCTAACCTATGCCCAAAACCCATTTTCTCCAACACCCTGTACAAGTAAGTGTGATCTACCCTATCAAATGCCTTATTTAAATCTAAATTTACTACAATCCCTCCCTTTCCTTTCTTCATATAATCTATTGTGTCTCTAATGCTACTTACTGTGTCTGCTATATCCCTACCTGGTATACTATAAGCCTGCGTGCTCCCTACCACCGTCCCAATGACTCTTTTAATTCTGTTTGCTGACACCCGTGCTAATATCTTGTAATCTGTGTTCAACATTGTAAGTGGTCTGTAGTTTTCTAATCTATCCCTATTCCCTTTCTTATATATGATGCTAACTAGCCCTGTCGACATATCTGCTTTCATCCTATCCTTCTCTTCTATCCATCTAAACAATCTATCTAACACTGGCACTAATTCCTCCCTAAATTCTATATAAAACTCCCCAATAATACCATCTATCCCTGGACTCTTATTCCTACCTAACCCTGCTATAGCTGCTTCTATTTCTCCTGTCCCTATGTTACCCTCACACATCTCCCTATCATCATCACTCACCTTCACTTCTACTTTCTCTAACACCTGCCTCATGCTATCTTCATCCACTTCTCCTGCCCTAAATAATTCCCTGTAAAATTCTTCTACCCTTTCTGCTATCCCTACAAAATCTGTAATTTTCTCTCCCTCCTTTCCTTCTACCTGTTCTAAATAATTCCTCTTCTGCTTTGTTTTCTCTAACCCTAAAAAATACCCTGTACATTTCTCTCCCTCAATCACATGTCTCGCCCTACTCCTGACTATTGCTCCCTTACACTTCCTCTGTTCTATCTCCTTCAGCTCTTCTTTAATTCTTATATAATTCTTCAGATCACACTCCTCCTCATCTATCCTCTCTACCTCTCTTTCTAACTCCTCCTTCAGTTTTCTCTCCCTCTCTCTCGCTCTCCTATTCCTACCTCTACTATAATTTATGCTCAACTCTTTAATTTCTATTTTCAAATTCTCCCACCACCCCCCAACATCCTCCTCATACATACTGTCATTCATTCTCATGTTTATACATTCTCTCACTTTCTTTTTATACAGTTCATCTTTCACTAGTTCACCATTCAGACACCACACACCCCCTCCCCTCCTTTCCATTTGTTGTTTTAAACTAAACTCTAACACCATGTGATCACTTAGTGCAGTAACTTTATATTCTATCTTTCCTATCCTATCAACTATGCCCTTTGCTCCCAAAACTAAATCTATCCTGCTCTGTTTTAAAACCCCTCTCACCACTTGTCTCCTAGAAAAAGCCCTCCCCTCTGGATTCCTCTCTCTCCACACATCAATCATCCCTCTTTCTCTCATCATCTTTCTCAACACAGCTCTCGACGAATCACTCCTATAACATACACTCGATGACGCATCCAACCTTCCACACCACACATTAAAATCACCCACAATCATACAGTTGTCACCACACATTCCTCCCACCCTCTCAAAAAAAACCCTTCTCTCTCTCTCCTCATTCGGTGCATATAAATTAATTAACTTAAACGTTTTCCCCATGTGTTCAAATATAATACCAATCATTCTCCCTTCCCCATCATCCACACACTTTCTAACATTCTCAATCACTCCCCTCTTTACTAAGATTGCCACCCCCCTTGATTTATCTCCCCCGTTATTCACATACATCTCACCCCTCCATTCTCTCTCAGTCTCTCTCTCACACACATCATCCCAGTGAGTCTCTTGTAAACATACAATATCTGCATCACACACCAGCAAGGTTTGCTGTCTCCTGTCTCGGTCTCTGAGCCCATTACCATTGAAAGAGGAAAAGCTGAGCGCCATCAAGAGTATTGAAAGGGATGTCAACATGAGTACTTATCATTTAGCTGTTTTCTTTTTTACTTTTTCCAGTCTCTTACTGTGCCTCTTACTTTTAGGTCTTTTCCTCACCTCTCCCACTTTCTCCATGTTATCATCCTCACTCACAGTCACATCCGATACCTCCCACTCCATCCCACTCACCCCCGCACCCCCGCTCATTCCCAGTCCCCCCTTTCCCACCATCCTTACCCCGCTTGTTTCCCCGTTCATCCCTCCTCCCGTTCCTCTGACTTCTGCGTCTCTCTCCCCTCCTTTGACAGTCTCTGTTTCCTTCTCTCCTTCCGTCGGCGTCTCCATTACTGTCTCTCCCTCTCCGTCCTTCTCCTCTTCCTCTTCCTCTTCCTCCTGCATCCTCTCCTCTCCCTCTCCTTCCAGTCCTGAAGTCACGTCCTCTTCTCCCTCTCCGCTCCGGCTTTGATCCTCTCCGTCTATCGCCTCCTGGCTCCAACCTCCTTCTCCCGTCTGCTCCTTCTCCTGCTGCTGCTCCTGTTGCTCCACCTGCTGCTTCTCCGCGCACTCTCTGGCGTAATGTCCTTGTTTGCCGCACTTATAGCAAGTGAAATCCGGGCAGTCTCTAACTATATGTCCTGGCTGTATACAGAGCCGGCAGACTTTCACCTGCCTGTCGTGGATCACCCTGAAGTGCTCAGATCCTCCCGCTGTTTCAAATTTTGTGGAGTACGGGAGCGATTTAACAGTGTCTGTAAACTTCACTTTAAGATATCTTGTCCCGTCTGCAATGGTAGTTCCCGGCCACATCCGTCTCCTTATCCTGGATACAGGGATTACTCCCCAGTCACGTAATTTGCCCAATATTGTATCGTCATCAATATATGTGGGCAAATTAATAAAAGACACCACCATCTCATCATTGTTAATTTCTCTAGACGTTACAGTGTTATTTTTAATTCTCAATCCGTCCATTATTTTCACCTTCCCTTCTTCAGTTTTCATAGTTAGCTCATAGCTTTTAGGATTCTTAAATCTGCAGCCAATCACCTCACCACACTCCTCCTTTACTTTTCTGAGAAGTTCCATCATCGTTATCCTGTCAGTTCCTTCTATTTCCACCACTAGAGTTAATCTTTTTTCAAAGATTGTTTTTTCCTTTACTCCATTGTCCGTAATCCGTTTATCTTGTGTCATTGCCAGTCCATTGTCCTTTGCCATGTGGTCAGTCCCAAACATTTCGCACAGGAAAATAAAGTCCCCCAAACAGCAGGGCTGTCGGGGGAAAACTACAAAAACAAAACAACACAACTATAGACAACGAATACAACGAACAAAAAAAACAAAAGGAACAAGGATAATTGATATTCTGGTATCTTCTCACTCTCTCTGTCTCTCTGGGTCCATTCACTTCCTGAAAGGGGCGTGTTCAGGGTGGCATGGCCGTAAGCGACGAAACAGGCCGCAGAAAGCCCATTTAAACATGCTGTGACACCACTGACAGTTGCTCACACCAGCTGAGTGGCGGATAATGGTGTCTCAGCCATCAAACACATGCTATCCTTTAACAGTACTTTGATAGGAATAGTTTTTTTTTTTCTGCGGAGAAACACACAGCTGGAAGGACTGCAACCTTGTTCCTCAGGCCATTTGTGTACATGCGGGATGATTGCAGGCTTTTTACAGGCTGTAACAGTGAGAACTGGAACCCTAAAAACTACTTGGAAAGTGAGGCGTCTCAGTGCCACCTCTCTGGCGTGCATTCAGACACAGCTGGAATGATTGCAGCTTTTGTTCCTCAATGCCCTGTGTGCGGTGATGGAGCAACAGCGCCCTCCTTTGGTGACAGCTGAGAGGGAAAAAAAGCTTACAGCACCTGGTATTCCCAGGCGGTCTCCCATCCAAGTACTAACCAGGCCCGACCCTGCTTAGCTTCCGAGATCAGACGAGATCGGGCGTGTTCAGGGTGGTATGGCCGTAAGCGACGAAACAGGCCGCAGAAAGCCCATTTAAACATGCTGTGACACCACTGACAGTTGCTCACACCAGCTGAGTGGCGGATAATGGTGTCTCAGCCATCAAACACATGATCCTTTAACAGTATTTTGATAGGAATAGTTTTTTTTTTTCTGCGGAGAAACACACAGCTGGAAGGACTGCAACCTTGTTCCTCAGGCCATTTGTGTACATGCGGGATGATTGCAGGCTTTTTACAGGCTGTAACAGTGAGAACTGGAACCCTAAAAACTACTTGGAAAGTGAGGCGTCTCAGTGCCACCTCTCTGGCGTGCATTCAGACACAGCTGGAATGATTGCAGCTTTTGTTCCTCAATGCCCTGTGTGCGGTGATGGAGCAACAGCGCCCTCCTTTGGTGACAGCTGAGAGGGAAAAAAAGCTTACAGCACCTGGTATTCCCAGGCGGTCTCCCATCCAAGTACTAACCAGGCCCGACCCTGCTTAGCTTCCGAGATCAGACGAGATCGGGCGTGTTCAGGGTGGTATGGCCGTAAGCGACGAAACAGGCCGCAGAAAGCCCATTTAAACATGCTGTGACACCACTGACAGTTGCTCACACCAGCTGAGTGGCGGATAATGGTGTCTCAGCCATCAAACACATGCTATCCTTTAACAGTACTTTGATAGGAATAGTTTTTTTTTTTCTGCGGAGAAACACACAGCTGGAAGGACTGCAACCTTGTTCCTCAGGCCATTTGTGTACATGCGGGATGATTGCAGGCTTTTTACAGGCTGTAACAGTGAGAACTGGAACCCTAAAAACTACTTGGAAAGTGAGGCGTCTCAGTGCCACCTCTCTGGCGTGCATTCAGACACAGCTGGAATGATTGCAGCTTTTGTTCCTCAAAGCCCTGTGTGCGGTGATGGAGCAACAGCGCCCTCCTTTGGTGACAGCTGAGAGGGAAAAAAAGCTTACAGCACCTGGTATTCCCAGGCGGTCTCCCATCCAAGTACTAACCAGGCCCGACCCTGCTTAGCTTCCGAGATCAGACGAGATCGGGCGTGTTCAGGGTGGTATGGCCGTAAGCGACGAAACAGGCCGCAGAAAGCCCATTTAAACATGCTGTGACACCACTGACAGTTGCTCACACCAGCTGAGTGGCGGATAATGGTGTCTCAGCCATCAAACACATGCTATCCTTTAACAGTACTTTGATAGGAATAGTTGTTTTTTTTCTGCGGAGAAACACACAGCTGGAAGGACTGCAACCTTGTTCCTCAGGCCATTTGTGTACATGCGGGATGATTGCAGGCTTTTTACAGGCTGTAACAGTGAGAACTGGAACCCTAAAAACTACTTGGAAAGTGAGGCGTCTCAGTGCCACCTCTCTGGCGTGCATTCAGACACAGCTGGAATGATTGCAGCTTTTGTTCCTCAAAGCCCTGTGTGCGGTGATGGAGCAACAGCGCCCTCCTTTGGTGACAGCTGAGATGGAAAAAAAGCTTACAGCACCTGGTATTCCCAGGCGGTCTCCCATCCAAGTACTAACCAGGCCCGACCCTGCTTAGCTTCCGAGATCAGACGAGATCGGGCGTGTTCAGGGTGGTATGGCCGTAAGCTACGAAACAGGCCGCAGAAAGCCCATTTAAACATGCTGTGACACCACTGACAGTTGCTCACACCAGCTGAGTGGCGGATAATGGTGTCACAGCCATCAAACACATGCTATCCTTTAACAGTACTTTGATAGGAATAGTTGTTTTTTTTCTGCGGAGAAACACACAGCTGGAAGGACTGCAACCTTGTTCCTCAGGCCATTTGTGTACATGCGGGATGATTGCAGGCTTTTTACAGGCTGTAACAGTGAGAACTGGAACCCTAAAAACTACTTGGAAAGTGAGGCGTCTCAGTGCCACCTCTCTGGCGTGCATTCAGACACAGCTGGAATGATTGCAGCTTTTGTTCCTCAAAGCCCTGTGTGCGGTGATGGAGCAACAGCGCCCTCCTTTGGTGACAGCTGAGAGGGAAAAAAAGCTTACAGCACCTGGTATTCCCAGGCGGTCTCCCATCCAAGTACTAACCAGGCCCGACCCTGCTTAGCTTCCGAGATCAGACGAGATCGGGCGTGTTTTTTTTTTTTTGTCTTTTATTATGAAAATATATTTGTTTGTTTTTTTAAATATATTTTTGATTTACAATATTCTCACATCAAATGTTACAAAAATCCACCTTTACAGTCACACATTACATACAAAACAACCCAAAACAAACAAAACAAAACAAAAACCATTTAGTTCACAAACCCTGCTACCTTCCTCTATCAAATTTGCCCCAACATTACAATATATCAACATTCGTCCTAGTAACTGGCCATAACAGCTCCCTTTTACAATATCCACACTATTATGGCACTCTTTACTATATAGTATAGGTCACACATCACACACAAACCCCAAACCAAACAAATAAATTAAAGATAAACTATTTACAAACCTTGCTACCTTCATCTATCCAAATTACCCCAGAAATTACAATATATTAACATTCATCCCAGTAACTGGCCATAACAGCTCCCTCTTGCAAGATCCACACTGTTATGGCACTCTATACTTATCAAAGAAAGTCACTTATCACACACAAACCCCAAAACAAAACCAAAACCAAAACAAAACCAAAAAAAAAGAATAAATAAAAAGGAGAAAAAAATAAAAATAAATTATTTACAGACATCATTTCTTCTATCAAATTACCCAATATAACATTATTGCTTTTAGACATTTATTTGAAGTATTACCTTCTACCAGTGCCACTCAATTTCACCCTTATGTTTGTAAGTAAATAGACTACTGTGTTCAGTGAAGAGCTTAGTGAAGTTCACAGCGCTGTGCATCATCCTATATTTAATCTGAGTCTGTACTATGCTTTTGAAGATTGACCAGACAGAAATGAGCCTATTTTCATAATGTGCTATGTTACGTCTTGATTTAATAGCCCATCTAGCATGACTCAATAGGAACCTGCACAGCTCTGTGTTCTTCACCCTGCTCTTCTCCCAAATACCAAATAAAACAAAAATTTCCCATGAATCCCTATCATCCCAGATTAATCCCAGTTTTTTGATCAGACAACATTTCAACCTGCCAAAAAATTCACCCAGTTCATTACATCTTACATACATATGCACTAAATTTTCATCTTCTAACCCACACACATCACACTCTCTGTCGACCCCCCTGTCCAACTGGTGCAGGATCACATTAGTGTAAATTTTGTTATGTCTTAATTTGAAATCATGATCTGCTGCTTCAATGCTATTCCCTTTAATTTTCCATGTCTCCCAGATTTTATCCCCATCTAATGTAGGATACATCCTGCTCCAGTAGGACAACGAGGCCGGCCTCTGTGTCACCTTCATTACAACACGTTCATAGATTTGTTTGCACTTTATCACACTGAAATCTCTGATTTCTTCACCATGAAAAAATGTTAAATCAGGAAACCTACTACTCCTGTCTCTTCTCGTGTCTGATTTGATTTTTGATTTCCATGATTGTGGTATACTTTCTTGAATTACTTTGTAATAATTGTCCACAGTTGCATATTTTACATCATAATCTATGTCTTTTACACTATCATATACTGCCTGCGTGGGTAGAAACCCAGGTATTACTTCATACATTATATCTTTCAGTTGAACTATTTTTGCCTGTATCATCTTTGCATTATACAACAATTGATCTCCTCTTTTGACATATTTGTTCAGAAAAATAGGTAATTCTTTTATCATGCACACAGAGCTAGCCCCATAGTGTATGTGTTCTAAGAACTCTCCCTGAGCTGACAGGACCTCCCTATAAAAATGTGGGAGTACTGCCATCATGGGTGTCTTCAGTTTCATCAGTAACACATAATCCCCTATATTTAATATCTTATTCAGAAAATACCTCATTAAGTTTTTCCAGCCATAGTCAGTGTTGTCACAGAGATATTTCGTAACTAACTTGATTCTAAAAGCTTTTTTCCTACTTTCTATATCTAACAGTTTTAGACCCCCCTCATTATATTTGTTTATCAATGTTTTCCTAGCTATTTTACTAATTGTGCTTCCCCAAATGAATTTAGTGCTTATTTCATGTAATCTATTCAATACCCACAAGGGTAAGTCTAATACGTCTAACACGTAATTCAGTTTAGAATAAACCAGACTATTTAACACCACTACTTTCCCATTAAGTTTTAAATCTCTCATCCTCCACCATGTTAATATCACTTCTATGTTGTTTAGTATTTTTGTCCAGGTTTCATCTCTTGCCATCACATTATCAACTCCTATATATGTTCCTAGTATTTTCACATGTTTTGGTTGTATTTTCAGTTTCATGCTGGTTTGTGCAGGGCTGACCATGTTAATAAATAGTACTTCTGATTTAATGATATTTATCCGGGAGCCTGATGCTCTACCGAACATGTTCACTAGCTCAATTGCCCTATTCACACTCTCCATATCTTTTAACATCAAGGTTGTGTCATCCGCAAATTGCTGGATGACACACACCCCCCCTCCAGGTAAATCAATCCCTTTAACATGATTGTCACATTTCAATAACACACTTAAAGGTTCCACAACAATAGAATATAACAGTGAAGACATGGGACACCCCTGTCTTACTGACCTATTTAGTTTGAATTCATCAGTTAAGACACCATTAATTTTGACTCTCCCTGTCGCTGTACTATATAATAGTTTTAACCAATTTGTAAATTTTTCTCCAAATCCCATTTTCTGTAATACTTTAAACATGAAATCATGCTCCACCCTGTCAAAAGCTTTGTTAAAATCTAACGAAACCAAAATCCCTTCCCTCCCTGTTATTTTTAAATATTCTATTGTGTCTCTAATAGTATGGATTATGTCTGGTGCCCCCCTCCCTGGAATACTGTATGCCTGTGTCGGTGCTATAATACTATGCATGACTGTTTTAACTCTATTTGCAAACACCTTCATCAAAATTTTATAGTCTACATTTAAAAGAGTAATAGGCCTATAGTTGGCCAGATCTGTTTTATCCCCCTTTTTAAAAATCAGGGTGATTACACCTTCTGCCATCGTCTTTCCTATTCTTTCAATCTTTATCATTTCATTATATACCTTTAATAGAATCGGCTTAAGCACACTGGCAAAAACCTTATAAAAATTAGCCGTCAGCCCATCACTGCCCGGACTCTTATTAGTTGTTAAATTTTTTATAGCTTCCTCTATTTCCTCTACTCTGAGTTCCTGATCACATAACTCTCTATCTCCTTCAGCTAACTCCACTTTTAATTTGTCTAATACCTCCGATGTTATTTTATCATCTGACCCTTCTGATGTAAACAGATTTACATAAAATTCATGCACATTTTCTATAATATTTGATAATTTTGACGTTACTTCCCCACCTTTAATTTTTAACTCATGTATATAGCATTGTTCTTGTTTTCTCCTTTCTAAGTTTAAAAAGAAGCTGGTACTTTTTTCTCCCTCCACTGCATATTGTGCTCTACTTCTTATTATAGCTCCTTCACATTTTTTCCTTCCCAGTTCTTTTAGATCTTCATACAGAGCGCCCAGCCTGTCTTCATCACCAATGTCTTGCATATTTATTTTATCAATCTCAGCTATAATTTTCCTTTCCTTTTGTGATTCTTTCAATCTCAATTTCCTTGCAAAATTAATGCTTTTCTGTTTAATTTCCCCTTTTAGATTTTCCCACTCTTCTATGATATTGTTTATGAAAACAGGCTGTGCACTCTTCTTCATAATTAAATTATGTATGACATTCACATAAGATTCACATTCCAATAATTTTGCATTTAGATGCCACAAGCCTCCTCCCCTTCCTTTTCTTAAATCCCCCATTGTAACAGTTAAAAATGCATGATCACTTATACAATTTGTCTCATAGTAAGCAGAGTGCACATTTATAAGTTGATCTTCTCTCACAAGACATAAATCAATTCTGCTTCTATTTATTTTCCCTTCAACTTGCTGTATTCTGGAATATGTCCTCATTACTGAATTTTCTATTCTCCACACATCACACCATCTCTCCTTTAACATCCAATCCCTTAATATAGCCCTGGAAGTGTCTGTTTTCAGCGGACCCATCACACTACTATCTAATGTATTTAGTTTTACATTAAAATCCCCCATGACGATGTCAGTAGATTGTCCATGATGTTGCATGTCCTTGAAGAAAACTGAACGTTCACCTTCCACATTCGGGGCATATATATTCAATAGTTCATAAGTCCGTTTATTTAATGTAAATTTGATTCTTATCCACCTCCCTTTCCTATCACAATTCACTAAAGTTGCATCTATATCACAGTTCTTTTTATTTATTAATATACTTACTCCTCTTGCTATGTTTGTCCCATAACAAGAGAAAATTTGTCCACTCCACAATTTCTTCATTATTATCTCTGTTGCTGCATCCCAATGAGTCTCTTGTAGGCAAATGATATCAGCTTTGCACAATCTAATCAGTTTATCAAATTTGGCAGTGCTTCTCAGTCCATTTGCATTTAAGGATGCTAGCTGTAGAGTCATTTATAAATAAAGAAAAAAGATATTCCCTGTCATATATATGTCCTTCATCATTTTTTATGTCCTTTTTTATTTTTCCTCCCTCTAGTCCCTCTCTGAGGCAAAGCCTCACTTTCCTCTTCAGTTATGTTTTTTCCTCCTACTTTAATTACATCCTCAGGTCTTACCCCTTTTGATGTGCTTTGCTGTCCCTCTGAGAGCGAGTTTCCCCCACCGTCGCTGCTGCGGAGGACACTCCTGCTGCGTCCCCTTCTGCTCCCGCTGTCCTCCGGCTCCACACCTCCTCTCCTCTCCGTCACCTCACTCTTTTCCTTCAGCATCTGGGTCCCCCTGGTCACGTCGACACTGTCGCTACTGCTCTCCTTCTTCCCGACAGCCTCCATCTCCTCCTCAGACTCTCTCCTCTCCTCCTCGTCCGTCTCCATTTCGCTTGACGCCTCCTCTTTTTTGCTACCTTCCTCCTCCACGTCCTCCTCCTCCACGTCCTCCTCTCTCTGTGGCCACCGCTGTCATGTCCACACATTCACGTGCATAATGTCCTTGTTTTTTGCACCTGAAGCAGTAAAACTCCGGGCACTCACGCAGTATATGTCCCGGTTGCAGACACAACCGACACACTTTCATCTGCTGATCATGCAGGACTCGAAAATATTCAGCTCCCTCTAGAGTGTCAAACTTGGTACTATAAGGCAGGGACGAAATCGCCTCAGGAAATTTTACCTTGAGGAATCTTGTCCCATCATAGATTTCCGTCCCTGCCCATTTCCGTCGGCGAATATCCGATGCCGGTTCCACTCCCCACTGACGTAATTTGTCCTTTATTTGATCGTCCGTTATGTACAGTGGTAGATTCAGAAAAGACACCACTCTTGTGTTTTTTATTAGTTCTGTTGCCACAATTCTTGAGTTTTTGATCTTAAATCCGTCCAGCAGTCTTTCTTTTCCTTTTATATTGCTCATGGTGAGCTCCCAACGCTTGCCATTCTTGGTCCTGCAGCCCAACACTCTTCCACATATGAGCTCCACTGCTTTTAAAAGATCAGTCATCGTAATAATATCATCCCCCTCTATCTCCACATTAATTACAAGCTCTTTGACAATATTATCACTCCTGACCTCTTTAGTTTTCCCCTCCGCTCCGTCCTCCTTCCTCCACACTGCTCCTCCATAACGTCCTCCTTGCTGCAGAGTCTCCTCTGCTCTCTCCACTCTCTCCTTCCCCGCTCCTCTCTCCACTCCTCTGTCGGCCCCACTCTCTCCGACCTCCACCTCTCCTTCTCTCCTCTCTCCACCTGCTGCGGAAGGACGCGAGTCCCTCCGTGCTTTCTCTCCATTGTCCGCCATATCCACACTCTTTATCTTATCCATTGCTTGGGTCATAACCTGATTATCCGTCCTTATTTTTTTTTGAGTCCGAAGACTGTCCCCCTGGCAGCATATGCTGCTGGGGGAATCAGTAACTTCTTTATCCGTTGATGTTATTCTTTTTCTCTTGCTGCTTTCTGACTCTTTGTCCTCTCCTCTCTCTCTCACCATGTGCTTCAGCTGTAACCAGGAAGTGAACCGGAAGTGGGCGTGTTCAGGGTGGTATGGCCGTAAGCTACGAAACAGGCCGCAGAAAGCCCATTTAAACATGCTGTGACACCACTGACAGTTGCTCACACCAGCTGAGTGGCGGATAATGGTGTCTCAGCCATCAAACACATGCTATCCTTTAACAGTACTTTGATAGGAATAGTTTTTTTTTTTCTGCGGAGAAACACACAGCTGGAAGGACTGCAACCTTGTTCCTCAGGCCATTTGTGTACATGCGGGATGATTGCAGGCTTTTTACAGGCTGTAACAGTGAGAACTGGAACCCTAAAAACTACTTGGAAAGTGAGGCGTCTCAGTGCCACCTCTCTGGCGTGCATTCAGACACAGCTGGAATGATTGCAGCTTTTGTTCCTCAAAGCCCTGTGTGCGGTGATGGAGCAACAGCGCCCTCCTTTGGTGACAGCTGAGAGGGAAAAAAAGCTTACAGCACCTGGTATTCCCAGGCGGTCTCCCATCCAAGTACTAACCAGGCCCGACCCTGCTTAGCTTCCGAGATCAGACGAGATCGGGCGTGTTCAGGGTGGTATGGCCGTAAGCGACGAAACAGGCCGCAGAAAGCCCATTTAAACATGCTGTGACACCACTGACAGTTGCTCACACCAGCTGAGTGGCGGATAATGGTGTCTCAGCCATCAAACACATGCTATCCTTTAACAGTACTTTGATAGGAATAGTTGTTTTTTTTCTGCGGAGAAACACACAGCTGGAAGGACTGCAACCTTGTTCCTCAGGCCATTTGTGTACATGCGGGATGATTGCAGGCTTTTTACAGGCTGTAACAGTGAGAACTGGAACCCTAAAAACTACTTGGAAAGTGAGGCGTCTCAGTGCCACCTCTCTGGCGTGCATTCAGACACAGCTGGAATGATTGCAGCTTTTGTTCCTCAAAGCCCTGTGTGCGGTGATGGAGCAACAGCGCCCTCCTTTGGTGACAGCTGAGAGGGAAAAAAACCTTACAGCACCTGGTATTCCCAGGCGGTCTCCCATCGAAGTACTAACCAGGCCCGACCCTGCTTAGCTTCCGAGATCAGACGAGATCGGGCGTGTTCAGGGTGGTATGGCCGTAAGCTACGAAACAGGCCGCAGAAAGCCCATTTAAACATGCTGTGACACCACTGACAGTTGCTCACACCAGCTGAGTGGCGGATAATGGTGTCTCAGCCATCAAACACATGCTATCCTTTAACAGTACTTTGATAGGAATAGTTTTTTTTTTCTGCGGAGAAACACACAGCTGGAAGGACTGCAACCTTGTTTCTCAGGCCATTTGTGTACATGCGGGATGATTGCAGGCTTTTTACAGGCTGTAACAGTGAGAACTGGAACCCTAAAAACTACTTGGAAAGTGAGGCGTCTCAGTGCCACCTCTCTGGCGTGCATTCAGACACAGCTGGAATGATTGCAGCTTTTGTTCCTCAAAGCCCTGTGTGCGGTGATGGAGCAACAGCGCCCTCCTTTGGTGACAGCTGAGAGGGAAAAAAAGCTTACAGCACCTGCTATTCCCAGGCGGTCTCCGTTCCAAGTACTAACCAGGCCCGACCCTGCTTTGCTTCCGAGATCAGACGAGATCGGGCGTGTTCAGGGTGGTATGGCCGTAAGCTACAAAACAGGCCGCAGAAAGCCCATTTAAACATGCTGTGACACCACTGACAGTTGCTCACATCAGCTGAGTGGCGGATAATGGTGTCTCAGCCATCAAACACATGCTATCCTTTAACAGTACTTTGATAGAAATAGTTTTTTTTTTTTTGCGGAGAAACACACAGCTGGAAGGACTGCAACCTTGTTACTCAGGCCATTTGTGTACATGCGGGATGATTGCAGGATTTTTACAGGCTGTAACAGTGAGAACTGGAACCCTAAAAACTACTTGGAAAGTGAGGCGTCTCAGTGCCACCTCTCTGGCGTGCATTCAGACACAGCTGGAATGATTGCAGCTTTTGTTCCTCAAAGCCCTGTGTGCGGTGATGGAGCAACAGCGCCCTCCTTTGGTGACAGCTGAGAGGGAAAAAAAGCTTAGGGCACCTGGTATTCCCAGGCGGTCTCCCATCCAAGTACTAACCAGGCCCGACCCTGCTTAGCTTCCAAGATCAGACGAGATCGGGCGTGTTCAGGGTGGTATGGCCGTAAGCGACGAAACAGGTCGCAGAAAGCCCATTTAAACATGCTGTGACACCACTGACAGTTGCTCACACCAGCTGAGTGGCGGATAATGGTGTCTCAGCCATCAAACACATGCTATCCTTTAACAGTACTTTGATAGAAATAGTTTTTTTTTTCTGCGGAGAAACACACAGCTGGAAGGACTGCAACCTTGTTCCTCAGGCCATTTGTGTACATGCGGGATGATTGCAGGCTTTTTACAGGCTGTAACAGTGAGAACTGGAACCCTAAAAACTACTTGGAAAGTGAGGCGTCTCAGTGCCACCTCTCTGGCGTGCATTCAGACACAGCTGGAATGATTGCAGCTTTTGTTCCTCAAAGCCCTGTGTGCGGTGATGGAGCAACAGCGCCCTCCTTTGGTGACAGCTGTTAGGGAAAAAAAGCTTAGGGCACCTGGTATTCCCAGGCGGTCTCCCATCCAAGTACTAACCAGGCCCGACCCTGCTTAGCTTCCAAGATCAGACGAGATCGGGCGTGTTCAGGGTGGTATGGCCGTAAGCGACGAAACAGGTCGCAGAAAGCCCATTTAAACATGCTGTGACACCACTGACAGTTGCTCACACCAGCTGAGTGGCGGATAATGGTGTCTCAGCCATCAAACACATGCTATCCTTTAACAGTACTTTGATAGGAATAGTTGTTTTTTTTCTGCGGAGAAACACACAGCTGGAAGGACTGCAACCTTGTTCCTCAGGCCATTTGTGTACATGCGGGATGATTGCAGGCTTTTTACAGGCTGTAACAGTGAGAACTGGAACCCTAAAAACTACTTGGAAAGTGAGGCGTCTCAGTGCCACCTCTCTGGCGTGCATTCAGACACAGCTGGAATGATTGCAGCTTTTGTTCCTCAAAGCCCTGTGTGCGGTGATGGAGCAACAGCGCCCTC
>NC_070589.1:480000-575000 GCF_027409825.1 Scomber japonicus
GAGTGGCGGATAATGGTGTCTCAGCCATCAAACACATGCTATCCTTTAACAGTACTTTGATAGGAATAGTTTTTTTTTTTCTGCGGAGAAACACACAGCTGGAAGGACTGCAACCTTGTTCCTCAGGCCATTTGTGTACATGCGGGATGATTGCAGGCTTTTTACAGGCTGTAACAGTGAGAACTGGAACCCTAAAAACTACGTGGAAAGTGAGGCGTCTCAGTGCCACCTCTCTGGCGTGCATTCAGACACAGCTGGAATGATTGCAGCTTTTGTTCCTCAAAGCCCTGTGTGCGGTGATGGAGCAACAGCGCCCTCCTTTGGTGACAGCTGAGAGGGAAAAAAAGCTTACAGCACCTGGTATTCCCAGGCGGTCTCCCATCCAAGTACTAACCAGGCCCGACCCTGCTTAGCTTCCGAGATCAGACGAGATCGGGCGTGTTCAGGGTGGTATGGCCGTAAGCTACGAAACAGGCCGCAGAAAGCCCATTTAAACATGCTGTGACACCACTGACAGTTGCTCACATCAGCTGAGTGGCGGATAATGGTGTCTCAGCCATCAAACACATGCTATCCTTTAACAGTACTTTGATAGAAATAGTTTTTTTTTTTTTGCGGAGAAACACACAGCTGGAAGGACTGCAACCTTGTTACTCAGGCCATTTGTGTACATGCGGGATGATTGCAGGATTTTTACAGGCTGTAACAGTGAGAACTGGAACCCTAAAAACTACTTGGAAAGTGAGGCGTCTCAGTGCCACCTCTCTGGCGTGCATTCAGACACAGCTGGAATGATTGCAGCTTTTGTTCCTCAAAGCCCTGTGTGCGGTGATGGAGCAACAGCGCCCTCCTTTGGTGACAGCTGAGAGGGAAAAAAAGCTTAGGGCACCTGGTATTCCCAGGCGGTCTCCTATCCAAGTACTAACCAGGCCCGACCCTGCTTAGCTTCCAAGATCAGACGAGATCGGGCGTGTTCAGGGTGGTATGGCCGTAAGCGACGAAACAGGTCGCAGAAAGCCCATTTAAACATGCTGTGACACCACTGACAGTTGCTCACACCAGCTGAGTGGCGGATAATGGTGTCTCAGCCATCAAACACATGCTATCCTTTAACAGTACTTTGATAGAAATAGTTTTTTTTTTCTGCGGAGAAACACACAGCTGGAAGGACTGCAACCTTGTTCCTCAGGCCATTTGTGTACATGCGGGATGATTGCAGGCTTTTTACAGGCTGTAACAGTGAGAACTGGAACCCTAAAAACTACTTTGAAAGTGAGGCGTCTCAGTGCCACCTCTCTGGCGTGCATTCAGACACAGCTGGAATGATTGCAGCTTTTGTTCCTCAAAGCCCTGTGTGCGGTGATGGAGCAACAGCGCCCTCCTTTGGTGACAGCTGAGAGGGAAAAAAAGCTTACAGCACCTGGTATTCCCAGGCGGTCTCCCATCCAAGTACTAACCAGGCCCGACCCTGCTTAGCTTCCGAGATCAGACAAGATCGGGCGTGTTCAGGGTGGTATGGCCGTAAGCTACGAAACAGGCCGCAGAAAGCCCATTTAAACATGCTGTGACACCACTGACAGTTGCTCACACCAGCTGAGTGGCGGATAATGGTGTCTCAGCCATCAAACACATGCTATCCTTTAACAGTACTTTGATAGGAATAGTTGTTTTTTTTCTGCGGAGAAACACACAGCTGGAAGGACTGCAACCTTGTTCCTCAGGCCATTTGTGTACATGCGGGATGATTGCAGGCTTTTTACAGGCTGTAACAGTGAGAACTGGAACCCTAAAAACTACTTGGAAAGTGAGGCGTCTCAGTGCCACCTCTCTGGCGTGCATTCAGACACAGCTGGAATGATTGCAGCTTTTGTTCCTCAAAGCCCTGTGTGCGGTGATGGAGCAACAGCGCCCTCCTTTGGTGACAGCTGAGAGGGAAAAAAAGCTTACAGCACCTGGTATTCCCAGGCGGTCTCCCATCCAAGTACTAACCAGGCCCGACCCTGCTTAGCTTCCGAGATCAGACGAGATCGGGCGTGTTCAGGGTGGTATGGCCGTAAGCGACGAAACAGGCCGCAGAATGCCCATTTAAACATGCTGTGACACCACTGACAGTTGCTCACACCAGCTGAGTGGCGGATAATGGTGTCTCAGCCATCAAACACATGCTATCCTTTAACAGTACTTTGATAGGAATAGTTGTTTTTTTTCTGCGGAGAAACACACAGCTGGAAGGACTGCAACCTTGTTCCTCAGGCCATTTGTGTACATGCGGGATGATTGCAGGTTTTTAACAGGAACTAACAGTGAGAACTGGAACCCTAAAAACTACTTGGAAAGTGAGGCGTCTCAGTGCCACCTCTCTGGCGTGCATTCAGACACAGCTGGAATGATTGCAGCTTTTGTTCCTCAAAGCCCTGTGTGCGGTGATGGAGCAACAGCGCCCTCCTTTGGTGACAGCTGAGAGGGAAAAAAAGCTTACAGCACCTGGTATTCCCAGGCGGTCTCCCATCCAAGTACTAACCAGGCCCGACCCTGCTTAGCTTCCGAGATCAGACGAGATCGGGCGTGTTCAGGGTGGTATGGCCGTAAGCCACGAAACAGGCCGCAGAAAGCCCATTTAAACATGCTGTGACACCACTGACAGTTGCTCACACCAGCTGAGTGGCGGATAATGGTGTCTCAGCCATCAAACACATGCTATCCTTTAACAGTACTTTGATAGGAATAGTTGTTTTTTTTCTGCGGAGAAACACACAGCTGGAAGGACTGCAACCTTGTTCCTCAGGCCATTTGTGTACATGCGGGATGATTGCAGGCTTTTTACAGGCTGTAACAGTGAGAACTGGAACCCTAAAAACTACTTGGAAAGTGAGGCGTCTCAGTGCCACCTCTCTGGCGTGCATTCAGACACAGCTGGAATGATTGCAGCTTTTGTTCCTCAAAGCCCTGTGTGCGGTGATGGAGCAACAGCACCCTCCTTTGGTGACAGCTGAGAGGGAAAAAAAGCTTACAGCACCTGGTATTCCCAGGCGGTCTCCCATCCAAGTACTAACCAGGCCCGACCCTGCTTAGCTTCCGAGATCAGACGAGATCGGGCGTGTTCATGGTGGTATGGCCGTAAGCTACGAAACAGGCCGCAGAAAGCCCATTTAAACATGCTGTGACACCACTGACAGTTGCTCACACCAGCTGAGTGGCGGATAATGGTGTCTCAGCCATCAAACACATGCTATCCTTTAACAGTACTTTGATAGGAATAGTTGTTGTTTTTTTGCGGAGAAACACACAGCTGGAAGGACTGCAACCTTGTTCCTCAGGCCATTTGTGTACATGCGGGATGATTGCAGGCTTTTTACAGGCTGTAACAGTGAAAACTGGAACCCTAAAAACTACTTGGAAAGTGAGGCGTCTCAGTGCCACCTCTCTGGCGTGCATTCAGACACAGCTGGAATGATTGCAGCTTTTGTTCCTCAAAGCCCTGTGTGCGGTGATGGAGCAACAGCGCCCTCCTTTGGTGACAGCTGAGAGGGAAAAAAAGGTTACAGCACCTGGTATTCCCAGGCGGTCTCCCATCCAAGTACTAACCAGGCCCGACCCTGCTTAGCTTCCGAGATCAGACGAGATCGGGCGCGTTCAGGGTGGTATGGCCGTAAGCGACGAAACAGGCCGCAGAAAGCCCATTTAAACATGCTGTGACACCGCTGACAGTTGCTCACACCAGCTGAGTGGCGGATAATGGTGTCTCAGCCATCAAACACATGCTATCCTTTAACAGTACTTTGATAGGAATAGTTGTTTTTTTTCTGCGGAGAAACACACAGCTGGAAGGACTGCAACCTTGTTTCTCAGGCCATTTGTGTACATGCGGGATGATTGCAGGCTTTTTACAGGCTGTAACAGTGAGAACTGGAACCCTAAAAACTACTTGGAAAGTGAGGCGTCTCAGTGCCACCTCTCTGGCGTGCATTCAGACACAGCTGGAATGATTGCAGCTTTTGTTCCTCAAAGCCCTGTGTGCGGTGATGGAGCAACAGCGCCCTCCTTTGGTGACAGCTGAGAGGGAAAAAAAGCTTACAGCACCTGGTATTCCCAGGCGGTCTCCCATCCAAGTACTAACCAGGCCCGACCCTGCTTAGCTTCCGAGATCAGACGAGATCGGGCGTGTTCAGGGTGGTATGGCCGTAAGCGACGAAACAGGCCGCAGAAAGCCCATTTAAACATGCTGTGACACCACTGACAGTTGCTCACACCAGCTGAGTGGCGGATATTGGTGTCTCAGCCATCAAACACATGCTATCCTTTAACAGTACTTTGATAGGAATAGTTGTTTTTTTTCTGCGCAGAAACACACAGCTGGAAGGACTGCAACCTTGTTCCTCAGGCCATTTGTGTACATGCGGGATGATTGCAGGCTTTTTACAGGCTGTAACAGTGAGAACTGGAACCCTAAAAACTACTTGGAAAGTGAGGCGTCTCAGTGCCACCTCTCTGGCGTGCATTCAGACACAGCTGGAATGATTGCAGCTTTTGTTCCTCAAAGCCCTGTGTGCGGTGATGGAGCAACAGCGCCCTCCTTTGGTGACAGCTGAGAGGGAAAAAAAGCTTACAGCACCTGGTATTCCCAGGCGGTCTCCCATCCAAGTACTAACCAGGCCTGACCCTGCTTAGCTTCCGAGATCAGACGAGATCGGGCGTGTTCAGGGTGGTATGGCCGTAAGCTACGAAACAGGCCGCAGAAAGCCCATTTAAACATGCTGTGACACCACTGACAGTTGCTCACACCAGCTGAGTGGCGGATAATGGTGTCTCAGCCATCAAACACATGCTATCCTTTAACAGTACTTTGATAGGAATAGTTGTTTTTTTTCTGCGGAGAAACACACAGCTGGAAGGACTGCAACCTTGTTCCTCAGGCCATTTGTGTACATGCGGGATGATTGCAGGCTTTTTACAGGCTGTAACAGTGAGAACTGGAACCCTAAAAACTACTTGGAAAGTGAGGCGTCTCAGTGCCACCTCTCTGGCGTGCATTCAGACACAGCTGGAATGATTGCAGCTTTTGTTCCTCAAAGCCCTGTGTGCGGTGATGGAGCAACAGCGCCCTCCTTTGGTGACAGCTGAGAGGGAAAAAAAGCTTACAGCACCTGGTATTCCCAGGCGGTCTCCCATCCAAGTACTAACCAGGCCCGACCCTGCTTAGCTTCCGAGATCAGACGAGATCGGGCGTGTTCAGGGTGGTATGGCCGTAAGCGATGAAACAGGCCGCAGAAAGCCCATTTAAACATGCTGTGACACCACTGACAGTTGCTCACACCAGCTGAGTGGCGGATAATGGTGTCTCAGCCATCAAACACATGCTATCCTTTAACAGTACTTTGATAGGAATAGTTGTTTTTTTTCTGCGCAGAAACACACAGCTGGAAGGACTGCAACCTTGTTCCTCAGGCCATTTGTGTACATGCGGGATGATTGCAGGCTTTTTACAGGCTGTAACAGTGAGAACTGGAACCCTAAAAACTACTTGGAAAGTGAGGCGTCTCAGTGCCACCTCTCTGGCGTGCATTCAGACACAGCTGGAATGATTGCAGCTTTTGTTCCTCAAAGCCCTGTGTGCGGTGATGGAGCAACAGCGCCCTCCTTTGGTGACAGCTGAGAGGGAAAAAAAGCTTACAGCACCTGGTATTCCCAGGCGGTCTCCCATCCAAGTACTAACCAGGCCGGACCCTGCTTAGCTTCCGAGATCAGACGAGATCGGGCGTGTTCATGGTGGTATGGCCGTAAGCTACGAAACAGGCCGCAGAAAGCCCATTTAAACATGCTGTGACACCACTGACAGTTGCTCACACCAGCTGAGTGGCGGATAATGGTGTCTCAGCCATCAAACACATGCTATCCTTTAACAGTACTTTGATAGGAATAGTTGTTTTTTTTCTGCGGAGAAACACACAGCTGGAAGGACTGCAACCTTGTTCCTCAGGCCATTTGTGTACATGCGGGATGATTGCAGGCTTTTTACAGGCTGTAACAGTGAGAACTGGAACCCTAAAAACTACTTGGAAAGTGAGGCGTCTCAGTGCCACCTCTCTGGCGTGCATTCAGACACAGCTGGAATGATTGCAGCTTTTGTTCCTCAAAGCCCTGTGTGCGGTGATGGAGCAACAGCGCCCTCCTTTGGTGACAGCTGAAAGGGAAAAAAAGCTTACAGCACCTGGTATTCCCAGGCAGTCTTCCATCCAAGTACTAACCGGGCCCGACACTGCTTAGCTTCCGAGATCAGACGAGATCGGGCGTGTTTTTTTTTTTTTATCTTTTATTATCAAAAATATATCACGATCTTATTTTATATACATTCCAGGTGATGAAAGAAACATAAAAACCAACATTAAAGACATGAAACACCCCCTTTAACTAAACAAAAAGACACATAGCCACACTAACACTATGTGCCAAGAGAAAAAATAAAAATAAGTCACATTCTCAATTTACATACATTCAAGCTGACAAGACAAACATAAAAACCAACATTAAAGACATGACACACCCCCTTATCCCAACCAAAAGGACACATAGCCACATTAACACTATGTGCCAAAAGAAATACTAAAATTAAATCACATTCACAATTTACATACATTCAAGCTGACGAGACAAACATAAAACCCAACATTAAAGACATGACACACCCCCTTATCCCAACAAAAAAAGACACATAACCACCATAACACTATGTGTCAAAATAATAATAATACTACTAATAAAAAATCATATAGATGACAATAAAAAAAAAGAAAAGTTACAGAAAGTAAATGTAGACAATAACTACCCCAACATAACACCCCTAAGTTTTTTTATAACACCAGACATACGTTTTTCCCTTCCATTACTTTTACCAAATTATTGTGACTGTTGAACTGCTGATGAAAAGTGTCTTGGTCTGCTAGAAATATGGTCCTGAGGTGAGCTGTGAATATGTTCTGAAAATATCTTGTAACATTTATTGTTTTGTTGTCAAATAATTGGTGATTCCTTCTTGTCCATAATGATTTTCTGCCGAATGCTAGGATGGAGTTGATGAGTGTATTGTTCCTGTTTGTATGTTTTCCTGTGATTCCAAATGTCCAAGCCCATGACCAATCTGTATCAGTGTGTGTTGTGAAGTTGCAGTGAGTCTCTAATATGGTCCTGATGTATGACTGAAAATGTTTTGATTCTGTGCATGTGTTGAAAATATGTCCCAAGTCCTCTGATTCTTTATTGCAAACGGTGCATGTTCTTGAATATTTTTCTTTGTTGATCTGGTGTAAAATAATCCCTGTGTAAATCCGTCTGTGTCGAATGTTGAAGTCCATGTTTATTGTAGTGTTGTCCATGAGTGGTATGTCCAGGTTTGTCCATATAGTTTTGATGTCCATGTTGGGGTAATTTTCTTTCCAATATTTCTCTGCTGTGGGGGGCCTTTTGATGAGGTGTATTAATGTCCGGTACCAGGTTCTTGTGCTTATTTCTTTTATGTCCTTTGCTTTGTCCTTTTGCTTGAGTTGTAGCTGGGGAAGGGCGGCTCTGGTATCTTTCCCTTTCTCCTTCAACAGGCTCCGCCACGTAGGGTCGAGAGCCTGTTCAAACTTTCCTTTAAGTTTTGTTATATTTCCTTTCCTATAACTAACATTTTTTTCTTTTAGTTTTCCACAAACTATATCTATGTTAAAAGCACCCCTCCCATCGATTATGTCTCCCACCCTGGTCAAACCAGCAGCCCGCATAGGACCGCTGGTTAGAACCCTCCCCCCACACATAAAAAATGGACTGTCAAGGAAAGGTAACTGCAGCACATGCTCTTTATTCCTGCACTTGGGCCAGAGGTGGGGCAGAATTTTGCCCCATGCCTCTAGTACCTCCTGGTAGAAACCAGGTAGGCGGCTCCTGGCTTTTCCGTGGAGGAGGGCGCACAGGTTGTACGCGTCTCTCTCCCCGTACTCAGCCAGATAGCTCGCCATCCAGTCCTCCCAGGGGTACTGCCGGTCCGAATCAAGAAAATTCTTAACAATTTTGATCCTAAGTGCGTCTCTTTTGGCACCGATGTCAATTAGTCCTAAACCCCCCTCCCTTTTTTTAGCAATTAACACTCTGTGAGCAATCGAATTTCCCTTTCCCCTCCAGAGGAAGGAGGAGATTGCTGCTGTCAGCGTTTTTAGAGCCCATTGCGGCAGCTCACAGGTTCCCAAAATGTGGTTAATTTTTGACAGTATCAAAGCATTAACTACAATTACCTTTCCTTTCAGTGTTAACCCTCTTGCTCGCCATAAATTTAAACTACTCTGCACTTTCCCTATCATTTCCCTCCACCCTCTGTCCCTAGCCTCACTCTCATTCTCTCCTATATATACACCCAGTATTTTCCTACACCCCGTGTTTTCCCCAAATCCCCATTTATTTACATAGTTTTCCACCTTTCCTATTTTGCCTATCTCAGATTTAGTTATGTTTATTTTCGCGCCTGAAGCCATGCTGTACGTTTTGAAGTGTTCCATGATTTTGTCTATGCATTTCCCTGATTTGATTGTTATTGTAATGTCATCCGCGTATTGTGATATTTTGATAGAACTGTTTGTTGGTGTTTTTATTCCTACTATTTCCTTGTCTTTAATTATTGCTTGAGCTAGCGGTTCTGCCACTATGCTGTATAATAGCGCTGATAATGGGCAGCCTTGCCTCACTGATCTTTTTATGGGGAAACTGTCTGTTATTGTACCATTGCATTTTATTACACTTTTTGCATTATTGTAAAGAAGCTGTATCCAATTTATAAAACCCTGCCCATAACCTAATTCTGCTAAAACCTTGAATAAAAACTGGTGTTCCACTCTATCAAAAGCTTTTTCTAAATCTATTGTTAACAAAAGGCCCCCCTGTACTGTCATCCCTCTTACTGTATCTCTTATTGTAGCAATTGAATCTTGGATGTCCCTGTTTGGTATGCTGTATGCTTGATTTGGACTGATTATCTGATCTAGAGTCTGTTTTAATCTATTGGCCAATGTTTTGGAAAGTATCTTGTAATCTGTGTTTAGTAGGCTTATTGGTCTATAATTGGATATTTCGTTTCTGTCACCTTTGTTCTTGTATATTACTGTTATCATACCTGTAGTGAATGATTTGGGTGTTTCTTGTTGTTTTTGCATTGTATGGTAGAGGTCGAGTAACAGGGGGGCCATCTGTTCACTAAATTTTATGTAGAAGTCAGCCGTTAGACCGTCGCTCCCAGGACTTTTATTTTTGTTTAAGTTTTTGATTGCATATTCAATTTCTTCCTTTGTTAATTTGCTGTCACACCACACTTTATCCTCCATATCTATCTTTTTATCTAAGTAGGTTAGAATTTCTTCAGTTTTCTCTATATCACTTCCCCCCTCCTTAAATAAGTTTGTATAATAGTCTTTTATAATTTCTAGTATTTTTATTTTGTCTTTATGGATGTTGTTATCTTGATCTTTAAGTTCTTCTATTACAGTTTTGTTCTGTTTTTGTTTTTCCAACCCCAAAAAAAACGCAGTGCACCTTTCACCCTCCACCAAATTTTGGAACCTGCACCTTATTGCTGCTCCTTTACATTTTTTCTTTTCTATGCTGTTTAATTGATTTTTGTAACATTCATACATTTCACAGCTTCTATTTTTTTGATTATCTAATAATATGACTTCTTCTTCTAGCTGCTTTCTAATATTCTGTTCTTCTTGTTTTTCTTTCCATCTTTTCTCTTTGCTATAATTAATACTCACTTTTTTAATTCTTTCTTTTATATTATCCCATCTGTCTATATAATTATTATCTATTTGCATTTCTGTTCTTGCATAATTAAGTAATTTTTTAATTTTATTAATATATACCGGGTCTGTTAGGAGGCTGGAGTTGAGGCACCAGGTGCCTCCTCCCTTGATCCCTCCTTCAGCACCCAGTTGGCATATGACAGTGGCATGATCGCTCCAGGAATTGTAACTGTAATGTATCTTGTTGATTTGTTTCACTGTGTCCGCTGCAGCCAAACACAGGTCAATTCTAGACTGCCTGAGTTTCCCTTTGACCACCTGTCTCCTTGAGAATTCTCTTTTAAATTTGTTTTGTATCCTCCATATATCTATTAAATTGTGACTATCCATTAAATCATAAAGAGCTGTTCTACTTATGTCATTTTTATATACATTATTTATTGAAATATCTGATTTGGTTAATACTGTATTAAAATCACCTATTATTATAGTTCTATTGTTTACCCATCTTCCTAATTTGTTAAACAAACCCTTCCTTTCCTTCTCACAGTTATAGGCATATAGATTAATTATTCTATACGTGTTATTATTTACTTCGATATCTATAATTAATATTCTTCCTTTATCGTCTTTATAAATTACTTTACTGTACTTTATATTATTACTATTTATTAGGGTTGCTATACCACAAGATTTATTAGTGCCGTTATTATAATATATTTCCCCTTTATATACTTTAGTTGCTGCCTCAAGGCTGCTTTCATCCCACCTCGTCTCTTGGAGGCAGAGGATGTCGCAGCTCGGACTGGACAGTATTGCATTCATCCTGTCACAAGTGCGGAGCCCGTTGACATTAAGAGAGTGCAGCAACAACATGATTATTAGAAAAGAAAGGATTGTTACAAATTAAGCTTAATCATTATTTTCCCTTATCTTTTTTCCTTCTTTTACTGATCAATGCTTTATTAGAGGTGTGCTGCTTCCTAAGATTTTTAATGGTGGTGAAGTCCATCTCGGAGTCACTGTCTGATCTGCCCAAACGGCGGAGGACCATGGTGGTTGCCGAGGCCGGCTCTCTGGGGGGTACGGCTGCCACAGGCTGCGGGTCACTCGGGGTTTCCCCCACTTCCATTGAGTCTGAGGCTTGAGATGGCTCTGGCCTCTCCACGAGCCCATTGCCGCCTCTGCCCCTTACTCCCTGGTGTAGGCCTGAGTCTATGCTCAGACCATCCATGCTTGAGCCAATTTCCACATTTAGGCTCTGTGCAGCATTATTAGGACTCAGTGCCCCCCCCTGAGAGAGAGCCTCTCTGCCAGCTCCGTCCGTGGTGCCGCTGCCCCCCACTCCGGCCTCCTCTCCTTCCTCCTCCTCCTCACTCATGTCCTCCGCTTCACTGTAAAGCTCCTCCGATCCGGACTCCACCACCGCTTCAGATTCACTGTAGTTACAATTACATTCATTCACTGGGTTCCAGCACACCTCACATTTTTTAGTCTTTCTCTGTTGGTTGCTGCACTCCCTCGCATAATGCCCCTGTACTCCACACTTGTGACAGGAAAAATCAGGACAATCCCTCAGGATGTGCCCCGGCTGGAGACACATCCTGCAAACCTTCGCTTGCCTGTCATGGATGACTCTAAAATATTCTGGTCCCATAGCTGTTTCAAAACGTGCAGAGTATGGCAGTGATTGTACTTTCTCAGTGAATTTTACTTTAAGGAAACGTGTGCCGTCTGCTATCTGAGTGCCCGGCCACATCCGCCTCCTAATGGCGGATGCAGCCGAGACACCCCACCCTTCTAATTTTTGTAATATTTCTTCGTCTGTTATATAAGCTGGCAGATTTAAAAAAGACACCATCAACTCATCATTACATAAATCTTTTACAAAAATATTACAGTTGCCTATTTTAAATCCATCTAGGAGCCGCTCCTTCCCTTTGACATGAGACATCGTGATTTCATAACTCCTGGTACCGGTCGCTCTACACGCTATAAGCCCCCCACACAGAGCTCTGATCGCTCGCATTAGTTCAAGGACTGGAACCTCCTCATTCCCAGTAACCTCCAAACTCACCGTCAGCTCTCTGTTGTATGCTTTCCTGGCCTCCTCTTTCGCTGTCTCCTGTTGCTGCTCTCTCTCTCCAGCTGTTCCCGTCGCTCTCTCTCCCTCTTTTTCCGCTCCGGCGCTCGCTGCTCGCTCGCCCCCCGACATGCCTTTCTCCTTCTCTGCCGCCGCTCCTGGAGCTCCTTTTCTCTCGGGCCTTCTCAGGCCTTCTCTCCCAGCCTCCCTCGATGTAACTCCAGCCCCAGGAGCTCTCGGGCCGGTCCCGTTCCGCGGCGCACGGCCGGTATCCTTCGCTTGCTGCGCTCTCTCTCCTCTCTCTCCCGCCAACATGACGGAGGCAGCCACTTCCGCGTTTTCTTTCCTGTTTCTTTCAATATTCCTCCTCTTACTCCTTTGCTCTTTATTTTTAACAAGCTCCCATTCATTCCCTTCCTCTCCCATTTCTGCTTGCTTTATATTAAGTCCGTGATCCGATTTCGTAGCCGTTTTTTCCGTCGCCGTGTTCGTTGCCATGTTATTATCCATACATAAAGAAATAAAGAAAAACTCTCCCCCGAACAGTAAAAACTGCCGGGGGGAAAAAGTCCACACACAAAACTAACTTAGGATGCACGGAAAATAATAGGATAATAAAGGAAAAGAAAGAAAACATATGAAATAAATCCAAACAGAGGTCCGCGATCCTCTATGCTCCAACTGGTTTGCTTCTGGCTGCCTCCACTGCGCGCGCATACGTGTTCAGGGTGGTATGGCCGTAAGCGACGAAACAGGCCGCAGAAAGCCCATTTAAACATGCTGTGACACCACTGACAGTTGCTCACACCAGCTGAGTGGCGGATAATGGTGTCTCAGCCATCAAACACATGCTATCCTTTAACAGTACTTTGATAGGAATAGTTGTTTTTTTTCTGCGCAGAAACACACAGCTGGAAGGACTGCAACCTTGTTTCTCAGGCCATTTGTGTGCATGCGGGATGATTGCAGACTTTTTACAGGCTGTAACAGTGAGAACTGGAACCCTAAAAACTACTTGGAAAGTGATGCGTCTCAGTGCCACCTCTCTGGCGTGCATTCAGACACAGCTGGAATGATTGCAGCTTTTGTTCCTCAAAGCCCTGTGTGCGGTGATGGAGCAACAGCGCCCTCCTTTGGTGACAGCTGAGAGGGAAAAAAAGCTTACAGCACCTGGTATTCCCAGGCGGTCTCCCATCCAAGTACTAACCAGGCCCGACCCTGCTTAGCTTCCGAGATCAGACGAGATCGGGCGTGTTCAGGGTGGTATGGCCGTAAGCGACGAAACAGGCCGCAGAAAGCCCATTTAAACATGCTGTGACACCACTGACAGTTGCTCACACCAGCTGAGTGGCGGATAATGGTGTCTCAGCCATCAAACACATGCTATCCTTTAACAGTACTTTGATAGGAATAGTTGTTTTTTTTCTGCGCAGAAACACACAGCTGGAAAGACTGCAACCTTGTTCCTCAGGCCATTTGTGTACATGCGTGATGATTGCAGGCTTTTTACAGGCTGTAACAGTGAGAACTGGAACCCTAAAAACTACTTGGAAAGTGAGGCGTCTCAGTGCCACCTCTCTGGCGTGCATTCAGACACAGCTGGAATGATTGCAGCTTTTGTTCCTCAAAGCCCTGTGTGCGGTGATGGAGCAACAGCGCCCTCCTTTGGTGACAGCTGAGAGGGAAAAAAAGCTTACAGCACCTGGTATTCCCAGGCGGTCTCCCATCCAAGTACTAACCAGGCCCGACCCTGCTTAGCTTCCGAGATCAGACGAGATCGGGCGTGTTCAGGGTGGTATGGCCGTAAGCAACGAAACAGGCCGCAGAAAGCCCATTTAAACATGCTGTGACACCACTGACAGTTGCTCACACCAGCTGAGTGGCGGATAATGGTGTCTCAGCCATCAAACACATGCTATCCTTTAACAGTACTTTGATAGGAATAGTTGTTTTTTTTTCTGCGGAGAAACACACAGCTGGAAGGACTGCAACCTTGTTCCTCAGGCCATTTGTGTACATGCGGGATGATTGCAGACTTTTTACAGGCTGTAACAGTGAGAACTGGAACCCTAAAAACTACTTGGAAAGTGAGGCGTCTCAGTGCCACCTCTCTGGCGTGCATTCAGACACAGCTGGAATGATTGCAGCTTTTGTTCCTCAAAGCCCTGTGTGCGGTGATGGAGCAACAGCGCCCTCCTTTGGTGACAGCTGAGAGGGAAATAAAGCTTACAGCACCTGGTATTCCCAGGCGGTCTCCCATCCAAGTACTAACCAGGCCCGACCCTGCTTAGCTTCCGAGATCAGACGAGATCTGGCGTGTTCAGGGTGGTATGGCCGTAAGCGACGAAACAGGCCGCAGAAAGCCCATTTAAACATGCTGTGACACCACTGACAGTTGCTCACACCAGCTGAGTGGCGGATAATGGTGTCTCAGCCATCAAACACATGCTATCCTTTAACAGTACTTTGATAGGAATAGTTGTTTTTTTTCTGCGCAGAAACACACAGCTGGAAGGACTGCAACCTTGTTTCTCAGGCCATTTGTGTGCATGCGGGATGATTGCAGACTTTTTACAGGCTGTAACAGTGAGAACTGGAACCCTAAAAACTACTTGGAAAGCGAGGCGTCTCAGTGCCACCTCTCTGGCGTGCATTCAGACACAGCTGGAATGATTGCAGCTTTTGTTCCTCAAAGCCCTGTGTGCGGTGATGGAGCAACAGCGCCCTCCTTTGGTGACAGCTGAGAGGGAAAAAAAGCTTACAGCACCTGGTATTCCCAGGCGGTCTCCCATCCAAGTACTAACCAGGCCCGACCCTGCTTAGCTTCCGAGATCAGACGAGATCGGGCGTGTTCAGGGTGGTATGGCCGTAAGCTATGAAACAGGCCGCAGAAAGCCCATTTAAACATGCTGTGACACCACTGACAGTTGCTCACACCAGCTGAGTGGCGGATAATGGTGTCTCAGCCATCAAACACATGCTATCCTTTAACAGTACTTTGATAGGAATAGTTGTTTTTTTTCTGCGCAGAAACACACAGCTGGAAAGACTGCAACCTTGTTCCTCAGGCCATTTGTGTACATGCGTGATGATTGCAGGCTTTTTACAGGCTGTAACAGTGAGAACTGGAACCCTAAAAACTACTTGGAAAGTGAGGCGTCTCAGTGCCACCTCTCTGGCGTGCATTCAGACACAGCTGGAATGATTGCAGCTTTTGTTCCTCAAAGCCCTGTGTGCGGTGATGGAGCAACAGCGCCCTCCTTTGGTGACAGCTGAGAGGGAAAAAAAGCTTACAGCACCTGGTATTCCCAGGCGGTCTCCCATCCAAGTACTAACCAGGCCCGACCCTGCTTAGCTTCCGAGATCAGACGAGATCGGGCGTGTTCAGGGTGGTATGGCCGTAAGCAACGAAACAGGCCGCAGAAAGCCCATTTAAACATGCTGTGACACCACTGACAGTTGCTCACACCAGCTGAGTGGCGGATAATGGTGTCTCAGCCATCAAACACATGCTATCCTTTAACAGTACTTTGATAGGAATAGTTGTTTTTTTTCTGCGCAGAAACACACAGCTGGAAGGACTGCAACCTTGTTTCTCAGGCCATTTGTGCACATGCGGGATGATTGCAGACTTTTTACAGGCTGTAACAGTGAGAACTGGAACCCTAAAAACTACTTGGAAAGTGAGGCGTCTCAGTGCCACCTCTCTGGCGTGCATTCAGACACAGCTGGAATGATTGCAGCTTTTGTTCCTCAAAGCCCTGTGTGCGGTGATGGAGCAACAGCGCCCTCCTTTGGTGACAGCTGAGAGGGAAAAAAAGCTTACAGCACCTGGTATTCCCAGGCGGTCTCCCATCCAAGTACTAACCAGGCCCGACCCTGCTTAGCTTCCGAGATCAGACGAGATCGGGCGTGTTCAGGGTGGTATGGCCGTAAGCGATGAAACAGGCCGCAGAAAGCCCATTTAAACATGCTGTGACACCACTGACAGTTGCTCACACCAGCTGAGTGGCGGATAATGGTGTCTCAGCCATCAAACACATGCTATCCTTTAACAGTACTTTGATAGGAATAGTTGTTTTTTTTCTTCGCAGAAAAACACAGCTGGAAAGACTGCAACCTTGTTTCTCAGGCCATTTGTGTACATGCGGGATGATTGCAGGCTTTTTACAGGCTGTAACAGTGAGAACTGGAACCCTAAAAACTACTTGGAAAGTGAGGCGTCTCAGTGCCACCTCTCTGGCGTGCATTCAGACACAGCTGGAATGATTGCAGCTTTTGTTCCTCAAAGCCCTGTGTGCGGTGATGGAGCAACAGCGCCCTCCTTTGGTGACAGCTGAAAGGGAAAAAAAGCTTACAGCACCTGGTATTCCCAGGCGGTCTCCCATCCAAGTACTAACCAGGCCCGACCCTGCTTAGCTTCCGAGATCAGACGAGATCGGGCGTGTTCAGGGTGGTATGGCCGTAAGCGACGAAACAGGCCGCAGAAAGCCCATTTAAAAAACTACTTGGAAAGTGAGGCGTCTCAGCTGTGACACCACTGACAGTTGCTCACACCAGCTGAGTGGCGGATAATGGTGTCTCAGCCATCAAACACATGCTATCCTTTAACAGTACTTTGATAGGAATAGTTGTTTTTTTTCTGCGCAGAAACACACAGCTGGAAAGACTGCAACCTTGTTCCTCAGGCCATTTGTGTACATGCGTGATGATTGCAGGCTTTTTACAGGCTGTAACAGTGAGAACTGGAACCCTAAAAACTACTTGGAAAGTGAGGCGTCTCAGTGCCACCTCTCTGGCGTGCATTCAGACACAGCTGGAATGATTGCAGCTTTTGTTCCTCAAAACCCTGTGTGCGGTGATGGAGCAACAGCGCCCTCCTTTGGTGACAGCTGAGAGGGAAAAAAAGCTTACAGCACCTGGTATTCCCAGGCGGTCTCCCATCCAAGTACTAACCAGGCCCGACCCTGCTTAGCTTCCGAGATCAGACGAGATCGGGCGTGTTCAGGGTGGTATGGCCGTAAGCAACGAAACAGGCCGCAGAAAGCCCATTTAAACATGCTGTGACACCACTGACAGTTGCTCACACCAGCTGAGTGGCGGATAATGGTGTCTCAGCCATCAAACACATGCTATCCTTTAACAGTACTTTGATAGGAATAGTTGTTTTTTTTCTGCGCAGAAACACACAGCTGGAAGGACTGCAACCTTGTTTCTCAGGCCATTTGTGCACATGCGGGATGATTGCAGACTTTTTACAGGCTGTAACAGTGAGAACTGGAACTCTAAAAACTACTTGGAAAGTGAGGCGTCTCAGTGCCACCTCTCTGGCGTGCATTCAGACACAGCTGGAATGATTGCAGCTTTTGTTCCTCAAAGCCCTGTGTGCGGTGATGGAGCAACAGCGCCCTCCTTTGGTGACAGCTGAGAGGGAAAAAAAGCTTACAGCACCTGGTATTCCCAGGCGGTCTCCCATCCAAGTACTAACCAGGCCCGACCCTGCTTAGCTTCCGAGATCAGACGAGATCGGGCGTGTTCAGGGTGGTATGGCCGTAAGCAACGAAACAGGCCGCAGAAAGCCCATTTAAACATGCTGTGACACCACTGACAGTTGCTCACACCAGCTGAGTGGCGGATAATGGTGTCTCAGCCATCAAACACATGCTATCCTTTAACAGTACTTTGATAGGAATAGTTGTTTTTTTTCTGCGCAGAAACACACAGCTGGAAGGACTGCAACCTTGTTTCTCAGGCCATTTGTGCACATGCGGGATGATTGCAGACTTTTTACAGGCTGTAACAGTGAGAACTGGAACCCTAAAAACTACTTGGAAAGTGAGGCGTCTCAGTGCCACCTCTCTGGCGTGCATTCAGACACAGCTGGAATGATTGCAGCTTTTGTTCCTCAAAGCCCTGTGTGCGGTGATGGAGCAACAGCGCCCTCCTTTGGTGACAGCTGAGAGGGAAAAAAAGCTTACAGCACCTGGTATTCCCAGGCGGTCTCCCATCCAAGTACTAACCAGGCCCGACCCTGCGTAGCTTCCGAGATCAGACGAGATCGGGCGTGTTCAGGGTGGTATGGCCGTAAGCGATGAAACAGGCCGCAGAAAGCCCATTTAAACATGCTGTGACACCACTGACAGTTGCTCACACCAGCTGAGTGGCGGATAATGGTGTCTCAGCCATCAAACACATGCTATCCTTTAACAGTACTTTGATAGGAATAGTTGTTTTTTTTCTTCGCAGAAAAACACAGCTGGAAAGACTGCAACCTTGTTTCTCAGGCCATTTGTGTACATGCGGGATGATTGCAGGCTTTTTACAGGCTGTAACAGTGAGAACTGGAACCCTAAAAACTACTTGGAAAGTGAGGCGTCTCAGTGCCACCTCTCTGGCGTGCATTCAGACACAGCTGGAATGATTGCAGCTTTTGTTCCTCAAAGCCCTGTGTGCGGTGATGGAGCAACAGCGCCCTCCTTTGGTGACAGCTGAAAGGGAAAAAAAGCTTACAGCACCTGGTATTCCCAGGCGGTCTCCCATCCAAGTACTAACCAGGCCCGACCCTGCTTAGCTTCCGAGATCAGACGAGATCGGGCGTGTTCAGGGTGGTATGGGCGTAAGCTACGAAACAGGCCGCAGAAAGCCCATTTAAACATGCTGTGACACCACTGACAGTTGCTCACACCAGCTGAGTGGCGGATAATGGTGTCTCAGCCATCAAACACATGCTATCCTTTAACAGTACTTTGATAGGAATAGTTTTTTTTTTTCTGCGGAGAAACACACAGCTGGAAGGACTGCAACCTTGTTCCTCAGGCCATTTGTGTACATGCGTGATGATTGCAGGCTTTTTACAGGCTGTAACAGTGAGAACTGGAACCCTAAAAACTACTTGGAAAGTGAGGCGTCTCAGTGCCACCTCTCTGGCGTGCATTCAGACACAGCTGGAATGATTGCAGCTTTTGTTCCTCAAAGCCCTGTGTGCGGTGATGGAGCAACAGCGCCCTCCTTTGGTGACAGCTGAGAGGGAAAAAAAGCTTACAGCACCTGGTATTCCCAGGCGGTCTCCCATCCAAGTACTAACCAGGCCCGACCCTGCGTAGCTTCCGAGATCAGACGAGATCGGGCGTGTTCAGGGTGGTATGGCCGTAAGCGATGAAACAGGCCGCAGAAAGCCCATTTAAACATGCTGTGACACCACTGACAGTTGCTCACACCAGCTGAGTGGCGGATAATGGTGTCTCAGCCATCAAACACATGCTATCCTTTAACAGTACTTTGATAGGAATAGTTGTTTTTTTTCTTCGCAGAAAAACACAGCTGGAAAGACTGCAACCTTGTTTCTCAGGCCATTTGTGTACATGCGGGATGATTGCAGGCTTTTTACAGGCTGTAACAGTGAGAACTGGAACCCTAAAAACTACTTGGAAAGTGAGGCGTCTCAGTGCCACCTCTCTGGCGTGCATTCAGACACAGCTGGAATGATTGCAGCTTTTGTTCCTCAAAGCCCTGTGTGCGGTGATGGAGCAACAGCGCCCTCCTTTGGTGACAGCTGAAAGGGAAAAAAAGCTTACAGCACCTGGTATTCCCAGGCGGTCTCCCATCCAAGTACTAACCAGGCCCGACCCTGCTTAGCTTCCGAGATCAGACGAGATCGGGCGTGTTCAGGGTGGTATGGGCGTAAGCTACGAAACAGGCCGCAGAAAGCCCATTTAAACATGCTGTGACACCACTGACAGTTGCTCACACCAGCTGAGTGGCGGATAATGGTGTCTCAGCCATCAAACACATGCTATCCTTTAACAGTACTTTGATAGGAATAGTTTTTTTTTTTCTGCGGAGAAACACACAGCTGGAAGGACTGCAACCTTGTTCCTCAGGCCATTTGTGTACATGCGTGATGATTGCAGGCTTTTTACAGGCTGTAACAGTGAGAACTGGAACCCTAAAAACTACTTGGAAAGTGAGGCATCTCAGTGCCACCTCTCTGGCGTGCATTCAGACACAGCTGGAATGATTGCAGCTTTTGTTCCTCAAAGCCCTGTGTGCGGTGATGGAGCAACAGCGCCCTCCTTTGGTGACAGCTGAGAGGGAAAAAAAGCTTACAGCACCTGGTATTCCCAGGCGGTCTCCCATCCAAGTACTAACCAGGCCCAACCCTGCTTAGCTTCCGAGATCAGACGAGATCGGGCGTGTTCAGGGTGGTATGGCCGTAAGCTACGAAACAGGCCGCAGAAAGCCCATTTAAACATGCTGTGACACCACTGACAGTTGCTCACACCAGCTGAGTGGCGGATAATGGTGTCTCAGCCATCAAACACATGCTATCCTTTAACAGTACTTTGATAGGAATAGTTTTTTTTTTCTGCGGAGAAACACACAGCTGGAAGGACTGCAACCTTGTTCCTCAGGCCATTTGTGTACATGCGGGATTATTGCAGACTTTTTACAGGCTGTAACAGTGAGAACTGGAACCCTAAAAACTACTTGGAAAGTGAGGCATCTCAGTGCCACCTCTCTGGCGTGCATTCAGACACAGCTGGAATGATTGCAGCTTTTGTTCCTCAAAGCCCTGTGTGCGGTGATGGAGCAACAGCGCCCTCCTTTGGTGACAGCTGAGAGGGAAATAAAGCTTACAGCACCTGGTATTCCCAGGCGGTCTCCCATCCAAGTACTAACCAGGCCCGACCCTGCTTAGCTTCCGAGATCAGACGAGATCGGGCGTGTTCAGGGTGGTATGGCCGTAAGCGACGAAACAGGCCGCAGAAAGCCCATTTAAACATGCTGTGACACCACTGACAGTTGCTCACACCAGCTGAGTGGCGGATAATGGTGTCTCAGCCATCAAACACATGCTATCCTTTAACAATACTTTGATAGGAATAGTTGTTTTTTTTCTGCGCAGAAACACACAGCTGGAAGGACTGCAACCTTGTTTCTCAGGCCATTTGTGCACATGCGGGATGATTGCAGACTTTTTACAGGCTGTAACAGTGAGAACTGGAACCCTAAAAACTACTTGGAAAGTGAGGCGTCTCAGTGCCACCTCTCTGGCGTGCATTCAGACACAGCTGGAATGATTGCAGCTTTTGTTCCTCAAAGCCCTGTGTGCGGTGATGGAGCAACAGCGCCCTCCTTTGGTGACAGCTGAGAGGGAAAAAAAGCTTACAGCACCTGGTATTCCCAGGCGGTCTCCCATCCAAGTACTAACCAGGCCCGACCCTGCTTAGCTTCCGAGATCAGACGAGATCGGGCGTGTTCAGGGTGGTATGGCCGTAAGCGATGAAACAGGCCGCAGAAAGCCCATTTAAACATGCTGTGACACCACTGACAGTTGCTCACACCAGCTGAGTGGCGGATAATGGTGTCTCAGCCATCAAACACATGCTATCCTTTAACAGTACTTTGATAGGAAGAGTTGTTTTTTTTCTGCGCAGAAACACACAGCTGGAAGGACTGCAACCTTGTTTCTCAGGCCATTTGTGCACATGCGGGATGATTGCAGACTTTTTACAGGCTGTAACAGTGAGAACTGGAACCCTAAAAACTACTTGGAAAGTGAGGCGTCTCAGTGCCACCTCTCTGGCGTGCATTCAGACACAGCTGGAATGATTGCAGCTTTTGTTCCTCAAAGCCCTGTGTGCGGTGATGGAGCAACAGCGCCCTCCTTTGGTGACAGCTGAGAGGGAAAAAAAGCTTACAGCACCTGGTATTCCCAGGCGGTCTCCCATCCAAGTACTAACCAGGCCCGACCCTGCTTAGCTTCCGAGATCAGACGAGATCTGGCGTGTTCAGGGTGGTATGGCCGTAAGCTACGAAACAGGCCGCAGAAAGCCCATTTAAACATGCTGTGACACCACTGACAGTTGCTCACACCAGCTGAGTGGCGGATAATGGTGTCTCAGCCATCAAACACATGCTATCCTTTAACAGTACTTTGATAGGAATAGTTGTTTTTTTTCTGCGCAGAAACACACAGCTGGAAAGACTGCAACCTTGTTTCTCAGGCCATTTGTGTACATGCGGGATGATTGCAGGCTTTTTACAGGCTGTAACAGTGAGAACTGGAACCCTAAAAACTACTTGGAAAGTGAGGCGTCTCAGTGCCACCTCTCTGGCGTGCATTCAGACACAGCTGGAATGATTGCAGCTTTTGTTCCTCAAAGCCCTGTGTGCGGTGATGGAGCAACAGCGCCCTCCTTTGGTGACAGCTGAGAGGGAAAAAAAGCTTACAGCACCTGGTATTCCCAGGCGGTCTCCCATCCAAGTACTAACCAGGCCCGACCCTGCTTAGCTTCCGAGATCAGACGAGATCTGGCGTCTTCAGGGTGGTATGGCCGTAAGCTACGAAACAGGCCGCAGAAAGCCCATTTAAACATGCTGTGACACCACTGACAGTTGCTCACACCAGCTGAGTGGCGGATAATGGTGTCTCAGCCATCAAACACATGCTATCCTTTAACAGTACTTTGATAGGAATAGTTTTTTTTTTTCTGCGGAGAAACACACAGCTGGAAGGACTGCAACCTTGTTTCTCAGGCCATTTGTGCACATGCGGGATTATTGCAGACTTTTTACAGGCTGTAACAGTGAGAACTGGAACCCTAAAAACTACTTGGAAAGTGAGGCGTCTCAGTGCCACCTCTCTGGCGTGCATTCAGACACAGCTGGAATGATTGCAGCTTTTGTTCCTCAAAGCCCTGTGTGCGGTGATGGAGCAACAGCGCCCTCCTTTGGTGACAGCTGAGAGGGAAAAAAAGCTTACAGCACCTGGTATTCCCAGGCGGTCTCCCATCCAAGTACTAACCAGGCCCGACCCTGCTTAGCTTCCGAGATCAGACGAGATCGGGCGTGTTCAGGGTGGTATGGCCGTAAGCGACGAAACAGGCCGCAGAAAGCCCATTTAAACATGCTGTGACACCACTGACAGTTGCTCACACCAGCTGAGTGGCGGATAATGGTGTCTCAGCCATCAAACACATGCTATCCTTTAACAGTACTTTGATAGGAATAGTTGTTTTTTTTCTGCGCAGAAACACACAGCTGGAAAGACTGCAACCTTGTTCCTCAGGCCATTTGTGTACATGCGTGATGATTGCAGGCTTTTTACAGGCTGTAACAGTGAGAACTGGAACCCTAAAAACTACTTGGAAAGTGAGGCGTCTCAGTGCCACCTCTCTGGCGTGCATTAAGACACAGCTGGAATGATTGCAGCTTTTGTTCCTCAAAGCCCTGTGTGCGGTGATGGAGCAACAGCGCCCTCCTTTGGTGACAGTTGAGAGGGAAAAAAAGCTTACAGCACCTGGTATTCACAGGCGGTCTCCCATCCAAGTACTAACCAGGCCCGACCCTGCTTAGCTTCCGAGATCAGACGAGATCGGGCGTGTTCAGGGTGGTATGGCCGTAAGCTACGAAACAGGCCGCAGAAAGCCCATTTAAACATGCTGTGACACCACTGACAGTTGCTCACACCAGCTGAGTGGCGGATAATGGTGTCTCAGCCATCAAACACATGCTATCCTTTAACAGTACTTTGATAGGAATAGTTTTTTTTTTCTGCGGAGAAACACACAGCTGGAAGGACTGCAACCTTGTTCCTCAGGCCATTTGTGTACATGCGGGATGATTGCAGACTTTTTACAGGCTGTAACAGTGAGAACTGGAACCCTAAAAACTACTTGGAAAGTGAGGCGTCTCAGTGCCACCTCTCTGGCGTGCATTCAGACACAGCTGGAATGATTGCAGCTTTTGTTCCTCAAAGCCCTGTGTGCGGTGATGGAGCAACAGCGCCCTCCTTTGGTGACAGCTGAGAGGGAAATAAAGCTTACAGCACCTGGTATTCCCAGGCGGTCTCCCATCCAAGTACTAACCAGGCCCGACCCTGCTTAGCTTCCGAGATCAGACGAGATCGGGCGTGTTCAGGGTGGTATGGCCGTAAGCGATGAAACAGGCCGCAGAAAGCCCATTTAAACATGCTGTGACACCACTGACAGTTGCTCACACCAGCTGAGTGGCGGATAATGGTGTCTCAGCCATCAAACACATGCTATCCTTTAACAGTACTTTGATAGGAATAGTTGTTATTTTTCTGCGCAGAAACACACAGCTGGAAAGACTGCAACCTTGTTTCTCAGGCCATTTGTGTACATGCGTGATGATTGCAGGCTTTTTACAGGCTGTAACAGTGAGAACTGGAACCCTAAAAACTACTTGGAAAGTGAGGCGTCTCAGTGCCACCTCTCTGGCGTGCATTCAGACACAGCTGGAATGATTGCAGCTTTTGTTCCTCAAAGCCCTGTGTGCGGTGATGGAGCAACAGCGCCCTCCTTTGGTGACAGCTGAGAGGGAAAAAAAGCTTACAGCACCTGGTATTCCCAGGCGGTCTCTCATCCAAGTACTAACCAGGCCCGACCCTGCTTAGCTTCCGAGATCAGACGAGATCGGGCGTGTTCAGGGTGGTATGGCCGTAAGCTACGAAACAGGCCGCAGAAAGCCCATTTAAACATGCTGTGACACCACTGACAGTTGCTCACACCAGCTGAGTGGCGGATAATGGTGTCTCAGCCATCAAACACATGCTATCCTTTAACAGTACTTTGATAGGAATAGTTGTTTTTTTTCTGCGCAGAAACACACAGCTGGAAAGACTGCAACCTTGTTTCTCAGGCCATTTGTGTACATGCGGGATGATTGCAGGCTTTTTACAGGCTGTAACAGTGAGAACTGGAACCCTAAAAACTACTTGGAAAGTGAGGCGTCTCAGTGCCACCTCTCTGGCGTGCATTCAGACACAGCTGGAATGATTGCAGCTTTTGTTCCTCAAAGCCCTGTGTGCGGTGATGGAGCAACAGCGCCCTCCTTTGGTGACAGCTGAGAGGGAAAAAAAGCTTACAGCACCTGGTATTCCCAGGCGGTCTCCCATCCAAGTACTAACCAGGCCCGACCCTGCTTAGCTTCCGAGATCAGACGAGATCGGGCGTGTTCAGGGTGGTATGGCCGTAAGCTACGAAACAGGCCGCAGAAAGCCCATTTAAACATGCTGTGACACCACTGACAGTTGCTCACACCAGCTGAGTGGCGGATAATGGTGTCTCAGCCATCAAACACATGCTATCCTTTAACAGTACTTTGATAGGAATAGTTGTTTTTTTTCTGCGCAGAAACACACAGCTGGAAAGACTGCAACCTTGTTCCTCAGGCCATTTGTGTACATGCGTGATGATTGCAGGCTTTTTACAGGCTGTAACAGTGAGAACTGGAACCCTAAAAACTACTTGGAAAGTGAGGCGTCTCAGTGCCACCTCTCTGGCGTGCATTCAGACACAGCTGGAATGATTGCAGCTTTTGTTCCTCAAAGCCCTGTGTGCGGTGATGGAGCAACAGCGCCCTCCTTTGGTGACAGCTGAGAGGGAAAAAAAGCTTACAGCACCTGGTATTCCCAGGCGGTCTCCCATCCAAGTACTAACCAGGCCCGACCCTGCTTAGCTTCCGAGATCAGACGAGATCGGGCGTGTTCAGGGTGGTATGGCCGTAAGCAACGAAACAGGCCGCAGAAAGCCCATTTAAACATGCTGTGACACCACTGACAGTTGCTCACACCAGCTGAGTGGCGGATAATGGTGTCTCAGCCATCAAACACATGCTATCCTTTAACAGTACTTTGATAGGAATAGTTGTTTTTTTTCTGCGCAGAAACACACAGCTGGAAGGACTGCAACCTTGTTTCTCAGGCCATTTGTGCACATGCGGGATGATTGCAGACTTTTTACAGGCTGTAACAGTGAGAACTGGAACCCTAAAAACTACTTGGAAAGTGAGGCGTCTCAGTGCCACCTCTCTGGCGTGCATTCAGACACAGCTGGAATGATTGCAGCTTTTGTTCCTCAAAGCCCTGTGTGCGGTGATGGAGCAACAGCGCCCTCCTTTGGTGACAGCTGAGAGGGAAAAAAAGCTTACAGCACCTGGTATTCCCAGGCGGTCTCCCATCCAAGTACTAACCAGGCCCGACCCTGCTTAGCTTCCGAGATCAGACGAGATCGGGCGTGTTCAGGGTGGTATGGCCTTAAGCTATGAAACAGGCCGCAGAAAGCCCATTTAAACATGCTGTGACACCACTGACAGTTGCTCACACCAGCTGAGTGGCGGATAATGGTGTCTCAGCCATCAAACACATGCTATCCTTTAACAGTACTTTGATAGGAATAGTTGTTTTTTTTCTTCGCAGAAAAACACAGCTGGAAAGACTGCAACCTTGTTTCTCAGGCCATTTGTGTACATGCGGGATGATTGCAGGCTTTTTACAGGCTGTAACAGTGAGAACTGGAACCCTAAAAACTACTTGGAAAGTGAGGCGTCTCAGTGCCACCTCTCTGGCGTGCATTCAGACACAGCTGGAATGATTGCAGCTTTTGTTCCTCAAAGCCCTGTGTGCGGTGATGGAGCAACAGCGCCCTCCTTTGGTGACAGCTGAAAGGGAAAAAAAGCTTACAGCACCTGGTATTCCCAGGCGGTCTCCCATCCAAGTACTAACCAGGCCCGACCCTGCTTAGCTTCCGAGATCAGACGAGATCGGGCGTGTTCAGGGTGGTATGGCCGTAAGCGACGAAACAGGCCGCAGAAAGCCCATTTAAAAAACTACTTGGAAAGTGAGGCGTCTCAGCTGTGACACCACTGACAGTTGCTCACACCAGCTGAGTGGCGGATAATGGTGTCTCAGCCATCAAACACATGCTATCCTTTAACAGTACTTTGATAGGAATAGTTGTTTTTTTTCTGCGCAGAAACACACAGCTGGAAAGACTGCAACCTTGTTCCTCAGGCCATTTGTGTACATGCGTGATGATTGCAGGCTTTTTACAGGCTGTAACAGTGAGAACTGGAACCCTAAAAACTACTTGGAAAGTGAGGCGTCTCAGTGCCACCTCTCTGGCGTGCATTCAGACACAGCTGGAATGATTGCAGCTTTTGTTCCTCAAAACCCTGTGTGCGGTGATGGAGCAACAGCGCCCTCCTTTGGTGACAGCTGAGAGGGAAAAAAAGCTTACAGCACCTGGTATTCCCAGGCGGTCTCCCATCCAAGTACTAACCAGGCCCGACCCTGCTTAGCTTCCGAGATCAGACGAGATCTGGCGTCTTCAGGGTGGTATGGCCGTAAGCTACGAAACAGGCCGCAGAAAGCCCATTTAAACATGCTGTGACACCACTGACAGTTGCTCACACCAGCTGAGTGGCGGATAATGGTGTCTCAGCCATCAAACACATGCTATCCTTTAACAGTACTTTGATAGGAATAGTTTTTTTTTTTCTGCGGAGAAACACACAGCTGGAAGGACTGCAACCTTGTTTCTCAGGCCATTTGTGCACATGCGGGATTATTGCAGACTTTTTACAGGCTGTAACAGTGAGAACTGGAACCCTAAAAACTACTTGGAAAGTGAGGCGTCTCAGTGCCACCTCTCTGGCGTGCATTCAGACACAGCTGGAATGATTGCAGCTTTTGTTCCTCAAAGCCCTGTGTGCGGTGATGGAGCAACAGCGCCCTCCTTTGGTGACAGCTGAGAGGGAAAAAAAGCTTACAGCACCTGGTATTCCCAGGCGGTCTCCCATCCAAGTACTAACCAGGCCCGACCCTGCTTAGCTTCCGAGATCAGACGAGATCGGGCGTGTTCAGGGTGGTATGGCCGTAAGCGACGAAACAGGCCGCAGAAAGCCCATTTAAACATGCTGTGACACCACTGACAGTTGCTCACACCAGCTGAGTGGCGGATAATGGTGTCTCAGCCATCAAACACATGCTATCCTTTAACAGTACTTTGATAGGAATAGTTGTTTTTTTTCTGCGCAGAAACACACAGCTGGAAAGACTGCAACCTTGTTCCTCAGGCCATTTGTGTACATGCGTGATGATTGCAGGCTTTTTACAGGCTGTAACAGTGAGAACTGGAACCCTAAAAACTACTTGGAAAGTGAGGCGTCTCAGTGCCACCTCTCTGGCGTGCATTAAGACACAGCTGGAATGATTGCAGCTTTTGTTCCTCAAAGCCCTGTGTGCGGTGATGGAGCAACAGCGCCCTCCTTTGGTGACAGTTGAGAGGGAAAAAAAGCTTACAGCACCTGGTATTCACAGGCGGTCTCCCATCCAAGTACTAACCAGGCCCGACCCTGCTTAGCTTCCGAGATCAGACGAGATCGGGCGTGTTAAGGGTGGTATGGCCGTAAGCTACGAAACAGGCCGCAGAAAGCCCATTTAAACATGCTGTGACACCACTGACAGTTGCTCACACCAGCTGAGTGGCGGATAATGGTGTCTCAGCCATCAAACACATGCTATCCTTTAACAGTACTTTGATAGGAATAGTTTTTTTTTTCTGCGGAGAAACACACAGCTGGAAGGACTGCAACCTTGTTCCTCAGGCCATTTGTGTACATGCGGGATGATTGCAGACTTTTTACAGGCTGTAACAGTGAGAACTGGAACCCTAAAAACTACTTGGAAAGTGAGGCGTCTCAGTGCCACCTCTCTGGCGTGCATTCAGACACAGCTGGAATGATTGCAGCTTTTGTTCCTCAAAGCCCTGTGTGCGGTGATGGAGCAACAGCGCCCTCCTTTGGTGACAGCTGAGAGGGAAATAAAGCTTACAGCACCTGGTATTCCCAGGCGGTCTCCCATCCAAGTACTAACCAGGCCCGACCCTGCTTAGCTTCCGAGATCAGACGAGATCGGGCGTGTTCAGGGTGGTATGGCCGTAAGCGATGAAACAGGCCGCAGAAAGCCCATTTAAACATGCTGTGACACCACTGACAGTTGCTCACACCAGCTGAGTGGCGGATAATGGTGTCTCAGCCATCAAACACATGCTATCCTTTAACAGTACTTTGATAGGAATAGTTGTTATTTTTCTGCGCAGAAACACACAGCTGGAAAGACTGCAACCTTGTTTCTCAGGCCATTTGTGTACATGCGTGATGATTGCAGGCTTTTTACAGGCTGTAACAGTGAGAACTGGAACCCTAAAAACTACTTGGAAAGTGAGGCGTCTCAGTGCCACCTCTCTGGCGTGCATTCAGACACAGCTGGAATGATTGCAGCTTTTGTTCCTCAAAGCCCTGTGTGCGGTGATGGAGCAACAGCGCCCTCCTTTGGTGACAGCTGAGAGGGAAAAAAAGCTTACAGCACCTGGTATTCCCAGGCGGTCTCTCATCCAAGTACTAACCAGGCCCGACCCTGCTTAGCTTCCGAGATCAGACGAGATCGGGCGTGTTCAGGGTGGTATGGCCGTAAGCTACGAAACAGGCCGCAGAAAGCCCATTTAAACATGCTGTGACACCACTGACAGTTGCTCACACCAGCTGAGTGGCGGATAATGGTGTCTCAGCCATCAAACACATGCTATCCTTTAACAGTACTTTGATAGGAATAGTTGTTTTTTTTCTGCGCAGAAACACACAGCTGGAAAGACTGCAACCTTGTTTCTCAGGCCATTTGTGTACATGCGGGATGATTGCAGGCTTTTTACAGGCTGTAACAGTGAGAACTGGAACCCTAAAAACTACTTGGAAAGTGAGGCGTCTCAGTGCCACCTCTCTGGCGTGCATTCAGACACAGCTGGAATGATTGCAGCTTTTGTTCCTCAAAGCCCTGTGTGCGGTGATGGAGCAACAGCGCCCTCCTTTGGTGACAGCTGAGAGGGAAAAAAAGCTTACAGCACCTGGTATTCCCAGGCGGTCTCCCATCCAAGTACTAACCAGGCCCGACCCTGCTTAGCTTCCGAGATCAGACGAGATCGGGCGTGTTCAGGGTGGTATGGCCGTAAGCTATGAAACAGGCCGCAGAAAGCCCATTTAAACATGCTGTGACACCACTGACAGTTGCTCACACCAGCTGAGTGGCGGATAATGGTGTCTCAGCCATCAAACACATGCTATCCTTTAACAGTACTTTGATAGGAATAGTTGTTTTTTTTCTGCGCAGAAACACACAGCTGGAAAGACTGCAACCTTGTTCCTCAGGCCATTTGTGTACATGCGTGATGATTGCAGGCTTTTTACAGGCTGTAACAGTGAGAACTGGAACCCTAAAAACTACTTGGAAAGTGAGGCGTCTCAGTGCCACCTCTCTGGCGTGCATTCAGACACAGCTGGAATGATTGCAGCTTTTGTTCCTCAAAGCCCTGTGTGCGGTGATGGAGCAACAGCGCCCTCCTTTGGTGACAGCTGAGAGGGAAAAAAAGCTTACAGCACCTGGTATTCCCAGGCGGTCTCCCATCCAAGTACTAACCAGGCCCGACCCTGCTTAGCTTCCGAGATCAGACGAGATCGGGCGTGTTCAGGGTGGTATGGCCGTAAGCAACGAAACAGGCCGCAGAAAGCCCATTTAAACATGCTGTGACACCACTGACAGTTGCTCACACCAGCTGAGTGGCGGATAATGGTGTCTCAGCCATCAAACACATGCTATCCTTTAACAGTACTTTGATAGGAATAGTTGTTTTTTTTCTGCGCAGAAACACACAGCTGGAAGGACTGCAACCTTGTTTCTCAGGCCATTTGTGCACATGCGGGATGATTGCAGACTTTTTACAGGCTGTAACAGTGAGAACTGGAACCCTAAAAACTACTTGGAAAGTGAGGCGTCTCAGTGCCACCTCTCTGGCGTGCATTCAGACACAGCTGGAATGATTGCAGCTTTTGTTCCTCAAAGCCCTGTGTGCGGTGATGGAGCAACAGCGCCCTCCTTTGGTGACAGCTGAGAGGGAAAAAAAGCTTACAGCACCTGGTATTCCCAGGCGGTCTCCCATCCAAGTACTAACCAGGCCCGACCCTGCTTAGCTTCCGAGATCAGACGAGATCGGGCGTGTTCAGGGTGGTATGGCCTTAAGCTATGAAACAGGCCGCAGAAAGCCCATTTAAACATGCTGTGACACCACTGACAGTTGCTCACACCAGCTGAGTGGCGGATAATGGTGTCTCAGCCATCAAACACATGCTATCCTTTAACAGTACTTTGATAGGAATAGTTGTTTTTTTTCTTCGCAGAAAAACACAGCTGGAAAGACTGCAACCTTGTTTCTCAGGCCATTTGTGTACATGCGGGATGATTGCAGGCTTTTTACAGGCTGTAACAGTGAGAACTGGAACCCTAAAAACTACTTGGAAAGTGAGGCGTCTCAGTGCCACCTCTCTGGCGTGCATTCAGACACAGCTGGAATGATTGCAGCTTTTGTTCCTCAAAGCCCTGTGTGCGGTGATGGAGCAACAGCGCCCTCCTTTGGTGACAGCTGAAAGGGAAAAAAAGCTTACAGCACCTGGTATTCCCAGGCGGTCTCCCATCCAAGTACTAACCAGGCCCGACCCTGCTTAGCTTCCGAGATCAGACGAGATCGGGCGTGTTCAGGGTGGTATGGCCGTAAGCGACGAAACAGGCCGCAGAAAGCCCATTTAAAAAACTACTTGGAAAGTGAGGCGTCTCAGCTGTGACACCACTGACAGTTGCTCACACCAGCTGAGTGGCGGATAATGGTGTCTCAGCCATCAAACACATGCTATCCTTTAACAGTACTTTGATAGGAATAGTTGTTTTTTTTCTGCGCAGAAACACACAGCTGGAAAGACTGCAACCTTGTTCCTCAGGCCATTTGTGTACATGCGTGATGATTGCAGGCTTTTTACAGGCTGTAACAGTGAGAACTGGAACCCTAAAAACTACTTGGAAAGTGAGGCGTCTCAGTGCCACCTCTCTGGCGTGCATTCAGACACAGCTGGAATGATTGCAGCTTTTGTTCCTCAAAACCCTGTGTGCGGTGATGGAGCAACAGCGCCCTCCTTTGGTGACAGCTGAGAGGGAAAAAAAGCTTACAGCACCTGGTATTCCCAGGCGGTCTCCCATCCAAGTACTAACCAGGCCCGACCCTGCTTAGCTTCCGAGATCAGACGAGATCGGGCGTGTTCAGGGTGGTATGGCCGTAAGCAATGAAACAGGCCGCAGAAAGCCCATTTAAACATGCTGTGACACCACTGACAGTTGCTCACACCAGCTGAGTGGCGGATAATGGTGTCTCAGCCATCAAACACATGCTATCCTTTAACAGTACTTTGATAGGAATAGTTGTTTTTTTTCTGCGCAGAAACACACAGCTGGAAGGACTGCAACCTTGTTTCTCAGGCCATTTGTGCACATGCGGGATGATTGCAGACTTTTTACAGGCTGTAACAGTGAGAACTGGAACCCTAAAAACTACTTGGAAAGTGAGGCGTCTCAGTGCCACCTCTCTGGCGTGCATTCAGACACAGCTGGAATGATTGCAGCTTTTGTTCCTCAAAGCCCTGTGTGCGGTGATGGAGCAACAGCGCCCTCCTTTGGTGACAGCTGAGAGGGAAAAAAAGCTTACAGCACCTGGTATTCCCAGGCGGTCTCCCATCCAAGTACTAACCAGGCCCGACCCTGCTTAGCTTCCGAGATCAGACGAGATCGGGCGTGTTCAGGGTGGTATGGCCGTAAGCAATGAAACAGGCCGCAGAAAGCCCATTTAAACATGCTGTGACACCACTGACAGTTGCTCACACCAGCTGAGTGGCGGATAATGGTGTCTCAGCCATCAAACACATGCTATCCTTTAACAGTACTTTGATAGGAATAGTTGTTTTTTTTCTGCGCAGAAACACACAGCTGGAAGGACTGCAACCTTGTTTCTCAGGCCATTTGTGCACATGCGGGATGATTGCAGACTTTTTACAGGCTGTAACAGTGAGAACTGGAACCCTAAAAACTACTTGGAAAGTGAGGCGTCTCAGTGCCACCTCTCTGGCGTGCATTCAGACACAGCTGGAATGATTGCAGCTTTTGTTCCTCAAAGCCCTGTGTGCGGTGATGGAGCAACAGCGCCCTCCTTTGGTGACAGCTGAGAGGGAAAAAAAGCTTACAGCACCTGGTATTCCCAGGCGGTCTCCCATCCAAGTACTAACCAGGCCCGACCCTGCGTAGCTTCCGAGATCAGACGAGATCGGGCGTGTTCAGGGTGGTATGGCCGTAAGCGATGAAACAGGCCGCAGAAAGCCCATTTAAACATGCTGTGACACCACTGACAGTTGCTCACACCAGCTGAGTGGCGGATAATGGTGTCTCAGCCATCAAACACATGCTATCCTTTAACAGTACTTTGATAGGAATAGTTGTTTTTTTTCTTCGCAGAAAAACACAGCTGGAAAGACTGCAACCTTGTTTCTCAGGCCATTTGTGTACATGCGGGATGATTGCAGGCTTTTTACAGGCTGTAACAGTGAGAACTGGAACCCTAAAAACTACTTGGAAAGTGAGGCGTCTCAGTGCCACCTCTCTGGCGTGCATTCAGACACAGCTGGAATGATTGCAGCTTTTGTTCCTCAAAGCCCTGTGTGCGGTGATGGAGCAACAGCGCCCTCCTTTGGTGACAGCTGAAAGGGAAAAAAAGCTTACAGCACCTGGTATTCCCAGGCGGTCTCCCATCCAAGTACTAACCAGGCCCGACCCTGCTTAGCTTCCGAGATCAGACGAGATCGGGCGTGTTCAGGGTGGTATGGGCGTAAGCTACGAAACAGGCCGCAGAAAGCCCATTTAAACATGCTGTGACACCACTGACAGTTGCTCACACCAGCTGAGTGGCGGATAATGGTGTCTCAGCCATCAAACACATGCTATCCTTTAACAGTACTTTGATAGGAATAGTTTTTTTTTTTCTGCGGAGAAACACACAGCTGGAAGGACTGCAACCTTGTTCCTCAGGCCATTTGTGTACATGCGTGATGATTGCAGGCTTTTTACAGGCTGTAACAGTGAGAACTGGAACCCTAAAAACTACTTGGAAAGTGAGGCATCTCAGTGCCACCTCTCTGGCGTGCATTCAGACACAGCTGGAATGATTGCAGCTTTTGTTCCTCAAAGCCCTGTGTGCGGTGATGGAGCAACAGCGCCCTCCTTTGGTGACAGCTGAGAGGGAAAAAAAGCTTACAGCACCTGGTATTCCCAGGCGGTCTCCCATCCAAGTACTAACCAGGCCCGACCCTGCTTAGCTTCCGAGATCAGACGAGATCGGGCGTGTTCAGGGTGGTATGGCCGTAAGCGATGAAACAGGCCGCAGAAAGCCCATTTAAACATGCTGTGACACCACTGACAGTTGCTCACACCAGCTGAGTGGCGGATAATGGTGTCTCAGCCATCAAACACATGCTATCCTTTAACAGTACTTTGATAGGAATAGTTGTTTTTTTTCTGCGCAGAAACACACAGCTGGAAGGACTGCAACCTTGTTTCTCAGGCCATTTGTGCACATGCGGGATGATTGCAGACTTTTTACAGGCTGTAACAGTGAGAACTGGAACCCTAAAAACTACTTGGAAAGTGAGGCGTCTCAGTGCCACCTCTCTGGCGTGCATTCAGACACAGCTGGAATGATTGCAGCTTTTGTTCCTCAAAGCCCTGTGTGCGGTGATGGAGCAACAGCGCCCTCCTTTGGTGACAGCTGAGAGGGAAAAAAAGCTTACAGCACCTGGTATTCCCAGGCGGTCTCCCATCCAAGTACTAACCAGGCCCGACCCTGCTTAGCTTCCGAGATCAGACGAGATCGGGCGTGTTCAGGGTGGTATGGCCGTAAGCGACGAAACAGGCCGCAGAAAGCCCATTTAAACATGCTGTGACACCACTGACAGTTGCTCACACCAGCTGAGTGGCGGATAATGGTGTCTCAGCCATCAAACACATGCTATCCTTTAACAGTACTTTGATAGGAATAGTTGTTTTTTTTCTGCGCAGAAACACACAGCTGGAAGGACTGCAACCTTGTTTCTCAGGCCATTTGTGCACATGCGGGATGATTGCAGACTTTTTACAGGCTGTAACAGTGAGAACTGGAACCCTAAAAACTACTTGGAAAGTGAGGCGTCTCAGTGCCACCTCTCTGGCGTGCATTCAGACACAGCTGGAATGATTGCAGCTTTTGTTCCTCAAAGCCCTGTGTGCGGTGATGGAGCAACAGCGCCCTCCTTTGGTGACAGCTGAGAGGGAAAAAAAGCTTACAGCACCTGGTATTCCCAGGCGGTCTCCCATCCAAGTACTAACCAGGCCCGACCCTGCGTAGCTTCCGAGATCAGACGAGATCGGGCGTGTTCAGGGTGGTATGGCCGTAAGCGATGAAACAGGCCGCAGAAAGCCCATTTAAACATGCTGTGACACCACTGACAGTTGCTCACACCAGCTGAGTGGCGGATAATGGTGTCTCAGCCATCAAACACATGCTATCCTTTAACAGTACTTTGATAGGAATAGTTGTTTTTTTTCTTCGCAGAAAAACACAGCTGGAAAGACTGCAACCTTGTTTCTCAGGCCATTTGTGTACATGCGGGATGATTGCAGGCTTTTTACAGGCTGTAACAGTGAGAACTGGAACCCTAAAAACTACTTGGAAAGTGAGGCGTCTCAGTGCCACCTCTCTGGCGTGCATTCAGACACAGCTGGAATGATTGCAGCTTTTGTTCCTCAAAGCCCTGTGTGCGGTGATGGAGCAACAGCGCCCTCCTTTGGTGACAGCTGAAAGGGAAAAAAAGCTTACAGCACCTGGTATTCCCAGGCGGTCTCCCATCCAAGTACTAACCAGGCCCGACCCTGCTTAGCTTCCGAGATCAGACGAGATCGGGCGTGTTCAGGGTGGTATGGGCGTAAGCTACGAAACAGGCCGCAGAAAGCCCATTTAAACATGCTGTGACACCACTGACAGTTGCTCACACCAGCTGAGTGGCGGATAATGGTGTCTCAGCCATCAAACACATGCTATCCTTTAACAGTACTTTGATAGGAATAGTTTTTTTTTTTCTGCGGAGAAACACACAGCTGGAAGGACTGCAACCTTGTTCCTCAGGCCATTTGTGTACATGCGTGATGATTGCAGGCTTTTTACAGGCTGTAACAGTGAGAACTGGAACCCTAAAAACTACTTGGAAAGTGAGGCATCTCAGTGCCACCTCTCTGGCGTGCATTCAGACACAGCTGGAATGATTGCAGCTTTTGTTCCTCAAAGCCCTGTGTGCGGTGATGGAGCAACAGCGCCCTCCTTTGGTGACAGCTGAGAGGGAAAAAAAGCTTACAGCACCTGGTATTCCCAGGCGGTCTCCCATCCAAGTACTAACCAGGCCCGACCCTGCTTAGCTTCCGAGATCAGACGAGATCGGGCGTGTTCAGGGTGGTATGGCCGTAAGCGATGAAACAGGCCGCAGAAAGCCCATTTAAACATGCTGTGACACCACTGACAGTTGCTCACACCAGCTGAGTGGCGGATAATGGTGTCTCAGCCATCAAACACATGCTATCCTTTAACAGTACTTTGATAGGAATAGTTGTTTTTTTTCTGCGCAGAAACACACAGCTGGAAGGACTGCAACCTTGTTTCTCAGGCCATTTGTGCACATGCGGGATGATTGCAGACTTTTTACAGGCTGTAACAGTGAGAACTGGAACCCTAAAAACTACTTGGAAAGTGAGGCGTCTCAGTGCCACCTCTCTGGCGTGCATTCAGACACAGCTGGAATGATTGCAGCTTTTGTTCCTCAAAGCCCTGTGTGCGGTGATGGAGCAACAGCGCCCTCCTTTGGTGACAGCTGAGAGGGAAAAAAAGCTTACAGCACCTGGTATTCCCAGGCGGTCTCCCATCCAAGTACTAACCAGGCCCGACCCTGCTTAGCTTCCGAGATCAGACGAGATCGGGCGTGTTCAGGGTGGTATGGCCGTAAGCTACGAAACAGGCCGCAGAAAGCCCATTTAAACATGCTGTGACACCACTGACAGTTGCTCACACCAGCTGAGTGGCGGATAATGGTGTCTCAGCCATCAAACACATGCTATCCTTTAACAGTACTTTGATAGGAATAGTTTTTTTTTTCTGCGGAGAAACACACAGCTGGAAGGACTGCAACCTTGTTCCTCAGGCCATTTGTGTACATGCGGGATTATTGCAGACTTTTTACAGGCTGTAACAGTGAGAACTGGAACCCTAAAAACTACTTGGAAAGTGAGGCATCTCAGTGCCACCTCTCTGGCGTGCATTCAGACACAGCTGGAATGATTGCAGCTTTTGTTCCTCAAAGCCCTGTGTGCGGTGATGGAGCAACAGCGCCCTCCTTTGGTGACAGCTGAGAGGGAAATAAAGCTTACAGCACCTGGTATTCCCAGGCGGTCTCCCATCCAAGTACTAACCAGGCCCGACCCTGCTTAGCTTCCGAGATCAGACGAGATCGGGCGTGTTCAGGGTGGTATGGCCGTAAGCGACGAAACAGGCCGCAGAAAGCCCATTTAAACATGCTGTGACACCACTGACAGTTGCTCACACCAGCTGAGTGGCGGATAATGGTGTCTCAGCCATCAAACACATGCTATCCTTTAACAGTACTTTGATAGGAATAGTTGTTTTTTTTCTGCGCAGAAACACACAGCTGGAAGGACTGCAACCTTGTTCCTCAGGCCATTTGTGTACATGCGGGATGATTGCAGACTTTTTACAGGCTGTAACAGTGAGAACTGGAACCCTAAAAACTACTTGGAAAGTGAGGCGTCTCAGTGCCACCTCTCTGGCGTGCATTCAGACACAGCTGGAATGATTGCAGCTTTTGTTCCTCAAAGCCCTGTGTGCGGTGATGGAGCAACAGCGCCCTCCTTTGGTGACAGCTGAGAGGGAAAAAAAGCTTACAGCACCTGGTATTCCCAGGCGGTCTCCCATCCAAGTACTAACCAGGCCCGACCCTGCTTAGCTTCCGAGATCAGACGAGATCGGGCGTGTTCAGGGTGGTATGGCCGTAAGCGATGAAACAGGCCGCAGAAAGCCCATTTAAACATGCTGTGACACCACTGACAGTTGCTCACACCAGCTGAGTGGCGGATAATGGTGTCTCAGCCATCAAACACATGCTATCCTTTAACAGTACTTTGATAGGAAGAGTTGTTTTTTTTCTGCGCAGAAACACACAGCTGGAAGGACTGCAACCTTGTTTCTCAGGCCATTTGTGCACATGCGGGATGATTGCAGACTTTTTACAGGCTGTAACAGTGAGAACTGGAACCCTAAAAACTACTTGGAAAGTGAGGCGTCTCAGTGCCACCTCTCTGGCGTGCATTCAGACACAGCTGGAATGATTGCAGCTTTTGTTCCTCAAAGCCCTGTGTGCGGTGATGGAGCAACAGCGCCCTCCTTTGGTGACAGCTGAGAGGGAAAAAAAGCTTACAGCACCTGGTATTCCCAGGCGGTCTCCCATCCAAGTACTAACCAGGCCCGACCCTGCTTAGCTTCCGAGATCAGACGAGATCGGGCGTGTTCAGGGTGGTATGGCCGTAAGCTACGAAACAGGCCGCAGAAAGCCCATTTAAACATGCTGTGACACCACTGACAGTTGCTCACACCAGCTGAGTGGCGGATAATGGTGTCTCAGCCATCAAACACATGCTATCCTTTAACAGTACTTTGATAGGAATAGTTGTTTTTTTTCTGCGCAGAAACACACAGCTGGAAAGACTGCAACCTTGTTTCTCAGGCCATTTGTGTACATGCGGGATGATTGCAGGCTTTTTACAGGCTGTAACAGTGAGAACTGGAACCCTAAAAACTACTTGGAAAGTGAGGCGTCTCAGTGCCACCTCTCTGGCGTGCATTCAGACACAGCTGGAATGATTGCAGCTTTTGTTCCTCAAAGCCCTGTGTGCGGTGATGGAGCAACAGCGCCCTCCTTTGGTGACAGCTGAGAGGGAAAAAAAGCTTACAGCACCTGGTATTCCCAGGCGGTCTCCCATCCAAGTACTAACCAGGCCCGACCCTGCTTAGCTTCCGAGATCAGACGAGATCTGGCGTCTTCAGGGTGGTATGGCCGTAAGCTACGAAACAGGCCGCAGAAAGCCCATTTAAACATGCTGTGACACCACTGACAGTTGCTCACACCAGCTGAGTGGCGGATAATGGTGTCTCAGCCATCAAACACATGCTATCCTTTAACAGTACTTTGATAGGAATAGTTTTTTTTTTCTGCGGAGAAACACACAGCTGGAAGGACTGCAACCTTGTTTCTCAGGCCATTTGTGCACATGCGGGATGATTGCAGACTTTTTACAGGCTGTAACAGTGAGAACTGGAACCCTAAAAACTACTTGGAAAGTGAGGCGTCTCAGTGCCACCTCTCTGGCGTGCATTCAGACACAGCTGGAATGATTGCAGCTTTTGTTCCTCAAAGCCCTGTGTGCGGTGATGGAGCAACAGCGCCCTCCTTTGGTGACAGCTGAGAGGGAAAAAAAGCTTACAGCACCTGGTATTCCCAGGCGGTCTCCCATCCAAGTACTAACCAGGCCCGACCCTGCTTAGCTTCCGAGATCAGACGAGATCGGGCGTGTTCAGGGTGGTATGGCCGTAAGCGACGAAACAGGCCGCAGAAAGCCCATTTAAACATGCTGTGACACCACTGACAGTTGCTCACACCAGCTGAGTGGCGGATAATGGTGTCTCAGCCATCAAACACATGCTATCCTTTAACAGTACTTTGATAGGAATAGTTTTTTTTTTTTCTGCGGAGAAACACACAGCTGGAAGGACTGCAACCTTGTTCCTCAGGCCATTTGTGTACATGCGGGATGATTGCAGGCTTTTTACAGGCTGTAACAGTGAGAACTGGAACCCTAAAAACTACTTGGAAAGTGAGGCGTCTCAGTGCCACCTCTCTGGCGTGCATTAAGACACAGCTGGAATGATTGCAGCTTTTGTTCCTCAAAGCCCTGTGTGCGGTGATGGAGCAACAGCGCCCTCCTTTGGTGACAGTTGAGAGGGAAAAAAAGCTTACAGCACCTGGTATTCACAGGCGGTCTCCCATCCAAGTACTAACCAGGCCCGACCCTGCTTAGCTTCCGAGATCAGACGAGATCGGGCGTGTTCAGGGTGGTATGGCCGTAAGCTACGAAACAGGCCGCAGAAAGCCCATTTAAACATGCTGTGACACCACTGACAGTTGCTCACACCAGCTGAGTGGCGGATAATGGTGTCTCAGCCATCAAACACATGCTATCCTTTAACAGTACTTTGATAGGAATAGTTTTTTTTTTCTGCGGAGAAACACACAGCTGGAAGGACTGCAACCTTGTTCCTCAGGCCATTTGTGTACATGCGGGATGATTGCAGACTTTTTACAGGCTGTAACAGTGAGAACTGGAACCCTAAAAACTACTTGGAAAGTGAGGCGTCTCAGTGCCACCTCTCTGGCGTGCATTCAGACACAGCTGGAATGATTGCAGCTTTTGTTCCTCAAAGCCCTGTGTGCGGTGATGGAGCAACAGCGCCCTCCTTTGGTGACAGCTGAGAGGGAAATAAAGCTTACAGCACCTGGTATTCCCAGGCGGTCTCCCATCCAAGTACTAACCAGGCCCGACCCTGCTTAGCTTCCGAGATCAGACGAGATCGGGCGTGTTCAGGGTGGTATGGCCGTAAGCGATGAAACAGGCCGCAGAAAGCCCATTTAAACATGCTGTGACACCACTGACAGTTGCTCACACCAGCTGAGTGGCGGATAATGGTGTCTCAGCCATCAAACACATGCTATCCTTTAACAGTACTTTGATAGGAATAGTTGTTATTTTTCTGCGCAGAAACACACAGCTGGAAAGACTGCAACCTTGTTTCTCAGGCCATTTGTGTACATGCGTGATGATTGCAGGCTTTTTACAGGCTGTAACAGTGAGAACTGGAACCCTAAAAACTACTTGGAAAGTGAGGCGTCTCAGTGCCACCTCTCTGGCGTGCATTCAGACACAGCTGGAATGATTGCAGCTTTTGTTCCTCAAAGCCCTGTGTGCGGTGATGGAGCAACAGCGCCCTCCTTTGGTGACAGCTGAGAGGGAAAAAAAGCTTACAGCACCTGGTATTCCCAGGCGGTCTCCCATCCAAGTACTAACCAGGCCCGACCCTGCTTAGCTTCCGAGATCAGACGAGATCGGGCGTGTTCAGGGTGGTATGGCCGTAAGCTACGAAACAGGCCGCAGAAAGCCCATTTAAACATGCTGTGACACCACTGACAGTTGCTCACACCAGCTGAGTGGCGGATAATGGTGTCTCAGCCATCAAACACATGCTATCCTTTAACAGTACTTTGATAGGAATAGTTGTTTTTTTTCTGCGCAGAAACACACAGCTGGAAAGACTGCAACCTTGTTTCTCAGGCCATTTGTGTACATGCGGGATGATTGCAGGCTTTTTACAGGCTGTAACAGTGAGAACTGGAACCCTAAAAACTACTTGGAAAGTGAGGCGTCTCAGTGCCACCTCTTTGGCGTGCATTCAGACACAGCTGGAATGATTGCAGCTTTTGTTCCTCAAAGCCCTGTGTGCGGTGATGGAGCAACAGCGCCCTCCTTTGGTGACAGCTGAGAGGGAAAAAAAGCTTACAGCACCTGGTATTCCCAGGCGGTCTCCCATCCAAGTACTAACCAGGCCCGACCCTGCTTAGCTTCCGAGATCAGACGAGATCTGGCGTGTTCAGGGTGGTATGGCCGTAAGCGACGAAACAGGCCGCAGAAAGCCCATTTAAACATGCTGTGACACCACTGACAGTTGCTCACACCAGCTGAGTGGCGGATAATGGTGTCTCAGCCATCAAACACATGCTATCCTTTAACAGTACTTTGATAGGAATAGTTTTTTTTTTTCTGCGGAGAAACACACAGCTGGAAGGACTGCAACCTTGTTCCTCAGGCCATTTGTGTACATGCGGGATGATTGCAGGCTTTTTACAGGCTGTAACAGTGAGAACTGGAACCCTAAAAACTACTTGGAAAGTGAGGCGTCTCAGTGCCACCTCTCTGGCGTGCATTCAGACACAGCTGGAATGATTGCAGCTTTTGTTCCTCAAAGCCCTGTGTGCGGTGATGGAGCAACAGCGCCCTCCTTTGGTGACAGCTGAAAGGGAAAAAAAGCTTACAGCACCTGGTATTCCCAGGCGGTCTCCCATCCAAGTACTAACCAGGCCGGACACTGCTTAGCTTCCGAGATCAGACGAGATCGGGCGTGTTCAGGGTGGTATGGCCGTAAGCTACGAAACAGGCCGCAGAAAGCCCATTTAAACATGCTGTGACACCACTGACAGTTGCTCACACCAGCTGAGTGGCGGATAATGGTGTCTCAGCCATCAAACACATGCTATCCTTTAACAGTACTTTGATAGGAATAGTTTTTTTTTCTGCGGAGAAACACATAGCTGGAAGGACTGCAACCTTGTTCCTCAGGCCATTTGTGTACATGCGTGATGATTGCAGGCTTTTTACAGGCTGTAACAGTGAGAACTGGAACCCTAAAAACTACTTGGAAAGTGAGGTGTCTCAGTGCCACCTCTCTGGCGTGCATTCAGACACAGCTGGAATGATTGCAGCTTTTGTTCCTCAAAGCCCTGTGTGCGGTGATGGAGCAACAGCGCCCTCCTTTGGTGACAGCTGAGAGGGAAAAAAAGCTTACAGCACCTGGTATTCCCAGGCGGTCTCCCATCCAAGTACTAACCAAGCCCCACCCTGCTTAGCTTCCGAGATCAGACGAGATCGGGCGTGTTCAGGGTGGTATGGCCGTAAGCAACGAAACAGTCCGCAGAAAGCCCATTTAAACATGCTGTGACACCACTGACAGTTGCTCACACCAGCTGAGTGGCGGATAATGGTGTCTCAGCCATCAAACACATGCTATCCTTTAACAGTACTTTGATAGGAATAGTTGTTTTTTTTCTGCGCAGAAACACACAGCTGGAAGGACTGCAACCTTGTTCCTCAGGCCATTTGTGTACATGCGGGATGATTGCAGACTTTTTACAGGCTGTAACAGTGAGAACTGGAACCCTAAAAACTACTTGGAAAGTGAGGCGTCTCAGTGCCACCTCTCTGGCGTACATTCAGACACAGCTGGAATGATTGCAGCTTTTGTTCCTCAAAGCCCTGTGTGCGGTGATGGAGCAACAGCGCCCTCCTTTGGTGACAGCTGAGAGGGAAAAAAATCTTACAGCACCTGGTATTCCCAGGCGGTCTCCCATCCAAGTACTAACCAGGCCGGACCCTGCTTAGCTTCCGAGATCAGACGAGATCGGGCGTGTTCAGGGTGGTATGGCCGTAAGCTACGAAACAGGCCGCAGAAAGCCCATTTAAACATGCTGTGACACCACTGACAGTTGCTCACACCAGCTGAGTGGCGGATAATGGTGTCTCAGCCATCAAACACATGCTATCCTTTAACAGTACTTTGATAGGAATAGTTTTTTTTTTTCTGCGGAGAAACACACAGCTGGAAGGACTGCAACCTTGTTCCTCAGGCCATTTGTGTACATGCGGGATGATTGCAGGCTTTTTACAGGCTGTAACAGTGAGAACTGGAACCCTAAAAACTACTTGGAAAGTGAGGCATCTCAGTGCCACCTCTCTGGCGTGCATTCAGACACAGCTGGAATGATTGCAGCTTTTGTTCCTCAAAGCCCTGTGTGCGGTGATGGAGCAACAGCGCCCTCCTTTGGTGACAGCTGAGAGGGAAAAAAAGCTTACAGCACCTGGTATTCCCAGGCGGTCTCCCATCCAAGTACTAACCAGGCCGGACCCTGCTTAGCTTCCGAGATCAGACGAGATCGGGCATGTTCAGGGTGGTATGGCCGTAAGCTACGAAACAGGCCGCAGAAAGCCCATTTAAACATGCTGTGACACCACTGACAGTTGCTCACACCAGCTGAGTGGCGGATAATGGTGTCTCAGCCATCAAACACATGCTATCCTTTAACAGTACTTTGATAGGAATAGTTTTTTTTTTTCTGCGGAGAAACACACAGCTGGAAGGACTGCAACCTTGTTCCTCAGGCCATTTGTGTACATGCGGGATGATTGCAGGCTTTTTACAGGCTGTAACAGTGAGAACTGGAACCCTAAAAACTACTTGGAAAGTGAGGCGTCTCAGTGCCACCTCTCTGGCGTGCATTCAGACACAGCTGGAATGATTGCAGCTTTTGTTCCTCAAAGCCCTGTGTGCGGTGATGGAGCAACAGCGCCCTCCTTTGGTGACAGCTGAGAGGGAAAAAAAGCTTACAGCACCTGGTATTCCCAGGCGGTCTCCCATCCAAGTACTAACCAGGCCCGACCCTGCTTAGCTTCCGAGATAAGACGAGATCTGGCGTGTTCAGGGTGGTATGGCCGTAAGCGACGAAACAGGCCGCAGAAAGCCCATTTAAACATGCTGTGACACCACTGACAGTTGCTCACACCAGCTGAGTGGCGGATAATGGTGTCTCAGCCATCAAACACATGCTATCCTTTAACAGTACTTTGATAGGAATAGTTTTTTTTTTTCTGCGGAGAAACACACAGCTGGAAGGACTGCAACCTTGTTCCTCAGGCCATTTGTGTACATGCGGGATGATTGCAGGCTTTTTACAGGCTGTAACAGTGAGAACTGGAACCCTAAAAACTACTTGGAAAGTGAGGCATCTCAGTGCCACCTCTCTGGCGTGCATTCAGACACAGCTGGAATGATTGCAGCTTTTGTTCCTCAAAGCCCTGTGTGCGGTGATGGAGCAACAGCGCCCTCCTTTGGTGACAGCTGAGAGGGAAAAAAAGCTTACAGCACCTGGTATTCCCAGGCGGTCTCCCATCCAAGTACTAACCAGGCCGGACCCTGCTTAGCTTCCGAGATCAGACGAGATCGGGCGTGTTCAGGGTGGTATGGCCGTAAGCTACGAAACAGGCCGCAGAAAGCCCATTTAAACATGCTGTGACACCACTGACAGTTGCTCACACCAGCTGAGTGGCGGATAATGGTGTCTCAGCCATCAAACACATGCTATCCTTTAACAGTACTTTGATAGGAATAGTTTTTTTTTTTCTGCGGAGAAACACACAGCTGGAAGGACTGCAACCTTGTTCCTCAGGCCATTTGTGTACATGCGGGATGATTGCAGGCTTTTTACAGGCTGTAACAGTGAGAACTGGAACCCTAAAAACTACTTGGAAAGTGAGGCGTCTCAGTGCCACCTCTCTGGCGTGCATTCAGACACAGCTGGAATGATTGCAGCTTTTGTTCCTCAAAGCCCTGTGTGCGGTGATGGAGCAACAGCGCCCTCCTTTGGTGACAGCTGAGAGGGAAAAAAAGCTTACAGCACCTGGTATTCCCAGGCGGTCTCCCATCCAAGTACTAACCAGGCCCGACCCTGCTTAGCTTCCGAGATCAGACGAGATCTGGCGTGTTCAGGGTGGTATGGCCGTAAGCGACGAAACAGGCCGCAGAAAGCCCATTTAAAAATGCTGTGACACCACTGACAGTTGCTCACACCAGCTGAGTGGCGGATAATGGTGTCTCAGCCATCAAACACATGCTATCCTTTAACAGTACTTTGATAGGAATAGTTTTTTTTTTTCTGCGGAGAAACACACAGCTGGAAGGACTGCAACCTTGTTCCTCAGGCCATTTGTGTACATGCGGGATGATTGCAGGCTTTTTACAGGCTGTAACAGTGAGAACTGGAACCCTAAAAACTACTTGGAAAGTGAGGCGTCTCAGTGCCACCTCTCTGGCGTGCATTCAGACACAGCTGGAATGATTGCAGCTTTTGTTCCTCAAAGCCCTGTGTGCGGTGATGGAGCAACAGCGCCCTCCTTTGGTGACAGCTGAAAGGGAAAAAAAGCTTACAGCACCTGGTATTCCCAGGCGGTCTCCCATCCAAGTACTAACCAGGCCGGACACTGCTTAGCTTCCGAGATCAGACGAGATCGGGCGTGTTCAGGGTGGTATGGCCGTAAGCTACGAAACAGGCCGCAGAAAGCCCATTTAAACATGCTGTGACACCACTGACAGTTGCTCACACCAGCTGAGTGGCGGATAATGGTGTCTCAGCCATCAAACACATGCTATCCTTTAACAGTACTTTGATAGGAATAGTTTTTTTTTTTCTGCGGAGAAACACATAGCTGGAAGGACTGCAACCTTGTTCCTCAGGCCATTTGTGTAGATGCGTGATGATTGCAGGCTTTTTACAGGCTGTAACAGTGAGAACTGGAACCCTAAAAACTACTTGGAAAGTGAGGTGTCTCAGTGCCACCTCTCTGGCGTGCATTCAGACACAGCTGGAATGATTGCAGCTTTTGTTCCTCAAAGCCCTGTGTGCGGTGATGGAGCAACAGCGCCCTCCTTTGGTGACAGCTGAGAGGGAAAAAAAGCTTACAGCACCTGGTATTCCCAGGCGGTCTCCCATCCAAGTACTAACCAGGCCCGACCCTGCTTAGCTTCCGAGATCAGACGAGATCGGGCGTGTTCAGGGTGGTATGGCCGTAAGCTACGAAACAGGCCGCAGAAAGCCCATTTAAACATGCTGTGACACCACTGACAGTTGCTCACACCAGCTGAGTGGCGGATAATGGTGTCTCAGCCATCAAACACATGCTATCCTTTAACAGTACTTTGATAGGAATAGTTTTTTTTTTTTCTGCGGAGAAACACACAGCTGGAAGGACTGCAACCTTGTTCCTCAGGCCATTTGTGTACATGCGGGATGATTGCAGGCTTTTTACAGGCTGTAACAGTGAGAACTGGAACCCTAAAAACTACTTGGAAAGTGAGGCGTCTCAGTGCCACCTCTCTGGTGTGCATTCAGACACAGCTGGAATGATTGCAGCTTTTGTTCCTCAAAGCCCTGTGTGCGGTGATGGAGCAACAGCGCCCTCCTTTGGTGACAGCTGAGAGGGAAAAAAAGCTTACAGCACCTGGTAATCCCAGGCGGTCTCCCATCCAAGTACTAACCAGGCCCGACCCTGCTTAGCTTCCGAGATCAGACGAGATCGGGCGTGTTCAGGGTGGTATGGCCGTAAGCTACGAAACAGGCCGCAGAAAGCCCATTTAAACATGCTGTGACACCACTGACAGTTGCTCACACCAGCTGAGTGGCGGATAATGGTGTCTCAGCCATCAAACACATGCTATCCTTTAACAGTACTTTGATAGGAATAGTTTTTTTTTTCTGCGGAGAAACACACAGCTGGAAGGACTGCAACCTTGTTCCTCAGGCCATTTGTGTACATGCGGGATGATTGCAGGCTTTTTACAGGCTGTAACAGTGAGAACTGGAACCCTAAAAACTACTTGGAAAGTGAGGCGTCTCAGTGCCACCTCTCTGGCGTGCATTCAGACACAGCTGGAATGATTGCAGCTTTTGTTCCTCAAAGCCCTGTGTGCGGTGATGGAGCAACAGCGCCCTCCTTTGGTGACAGCTGAGAGGGAAAAAAAGCTTACAGCACCTGGTATTCCCAGGCGGTCTCCCATCCAAGTACTAACCAGGCCCGACCCTGCTTAGCTTCTGAGATCAGACGAGATCAGGCGTGTTCAGGGTGGTATGGCCGTAAGCGACGAAACAGGCCGCAGAAAGCCCATTTAAACATGCTGTGACACCACTGACAGTTGCTCACACCAGCTGAGTGGCGGATAATGGTGTCTCAGCCATCAAACACATGCTATCCTTTAACAGTACTTTGATAGGAATAGTTTTTTTTTTCTGCGGAGAAACACACAGCTGGAAGGACTGCAACCTTGTTCCTCAGGCCATTTGTGTACATGCGGGATGATTGCAGGCTTTTTACAGGCTGTAACAGTGAGAACTGGAACCCTAAAAACTACTTGGAAAGTGAGGCGTCTCAGTGCCACCTCTCTGGCGTGCATTCAGACACAGCTGGAATGATTGCAGCTTTTGTTCCTCAAAGCCCTGTGTGCGGTGATGGAGCAACAGCGCCCTCCTTTGGTGACAGCTGAGAGGGAAAAAAAGCTTACAGCACCTGGTATTCCCAGGCGGTCTCCCATCCAAGTACTAACCAGGCCCGACCCTGCTTAGCTTCCGAGATCAGACGAGATCGGGCGTGTTCAGGGTGGTATGGCCGTAAGCTACGAAACAGGCCGCAGAAAGCCCATTTAAACATGCTGTGACACCACTGACAGTTGCTCACACCAGCTGAGTGGCGGACAATGGTGTCTCAGCCATCAAACACATGCTATCCTTTAACAGTACTTTGATAGGAATAGTTTTTTTTTTCTGCGGAGAAACACACAGCTGGAAGGACTGCAACCTTGTTCCTCAGGCCATTTGTGTACATGCGGGATGATTGCAGGCTTTTTACAGGCTGTAACAGTGAGAACTGGAACCCTAAAAACTACTTGGAAAGTGAGGCGTCTCAGTGCCACCTCTCTGGCGTGCATTCAGACACAGCTGGAATGATTGCAGCTTTTGTTCCTCAAAGCCCTGTGTGCGGTGATGGAGCAACAGCGCCCTCCTGTGGTGACAGCTGAGAGGGAAAAAAAGCTTACAGCACCTGGTATTCCCAGGCGGTCTCCCATCCAAGTACTAACCAGGCCCGACCCTGCTTAGCTTCCGAGATCAGACGAGATCGGGCGTGTTCAGGGTGGTATGGCCGTAAGCTACGAAACAGGCCGCAGAAAGCCCATTTAAACATGCTGTGACACCACTGACAGTTGCTCACACCAGCTGAGTGGCGGATAATGGTGTCTCAGCCATCAAACACATGCTATCCTTTAACAGTACTTTGATAGGAATAGTTTTTTTTTTTCTGCGGAGAAACACACAGCTGGAAGGACTGCAACCTTGTTCCTCAGGCCATTTGTGTACATGCGGGATGATTGCAGGCTTTTTACAGGCTGTAACAGTGAGAACTGGAACCCTAAAAACTACTTGGAAAGTGAGGCGTCTCAGTGCCACCTCTCTGGCGTGCATTCAGACACAGCTGGAATGATTGCAGCTTTTGTTCCTCAAAGCCCTGTGTGCGGTGATGGAGCAACAGCGCCCTCCTGTGGTGACAGCTGAGAGGGAAAAAAAGCTTACAGCACCTGGTATTCCCAGGCGGTCTCCCATCCAAGTACTAACCAGGCCCGACCCTGCTTAGCTTCCGAGATCAGACGAGATCGGGCGTGTTCAGGGTGGTATGGCCGTAAGCTACGAAACAGGCCGCAGAAAGCCCATTTAAACATGCTGTGACACCACTGACAGTTGCTCACACCAGCTGAGTGGCGGATAATGGTGTCTCAGCCATCAAACACATGCTATCCTTTAACAGTACTTTGATAGGAATAGTTTTTTTTTTTCTGCGGAGAAACACACAGCTGGAAGGACTGCAACCTTGTTCCTCAGGCCATTTGTGTACATGCGGGATGATTGCAGGCTTTTTACAGGCTGTAACAGTGAGAACTGGAACCCTAAAAACTACTTGGAAAGTGAGGCGTCTCAGTGCCACCTCTCTGGCGTGCATTCAGACACAGCTGGAATGATTGCAGCTTTTGTTCCTCAAAGCCCTGTGTGCGGTGATGGAGCAACAGCGCCCTCCTTTGGTGACAGCTGAGAGGGAAAAAAAGCTTACAGCACCTGGTATTCCCAGGCGGTCTCCCATCCAAGTACTAACCAGGCCCGACCCTGCTTAGCTTCCGAGATCAGACGAGATCGGGCGTGTTCAGGGTGGTATGGCCGTAAGCTACGAAACAGGCCGCAGAAAGCCCATTTAAACATGCTGTGACACCACTGACAGTTGCTCACACCAGCTGAGTGGCGGATAATGGTGTCTCAGCCATCAAACACATGCTATCCTTTAACAGTACTTTGATAGGAATAGTTTTTTTTTTTCTGCGGAGAAACACACAGCTGGAAGGACTGCAACCTTGTTCCTCAGGCCATTTGTGTACATGCGGGATGATTGCAGGCTTTTTACAGGCTGTAACAGTGAGAACTGGAACCCTAAAAACTACTTGGAAAGTGAGGCGTCTCAGTGCCACCTCTCTGGCGTGCATTCAGACACAGCTGGAATGATTGCAGCTTTTGTTCCTCAAAGCCCTGTGTGCGGTGATGGAGCAACAGCGCCCTCCTTTGGTGACAGCTGAGAGGGAAAAAAAGCTTACAGCACCTGGTATTCCCAGGCGGTCTCCCATCCAAGTACTAACCAGGCCCGACCCTGCTTAGCTTCCGAGATCAGACGAGATCGGGCGTGTTCAGGGTGGTATGGCCGTAAGCTACGAAACAGGCCGCAGAAAGCCCATTTAAACATGCTGTGACACCACTGACAGTTGCTCACACCAGCTGAGTGGCGGATAATGGTGTCTCAGCCATCAAACACATGCTATCCTTTAACAGTACTTTGATAGGAATAGTTTTTTTTTTCTGCAGAGAAACACACAGCTGGAAGGACTGCAACCTTGTTCCTCAGGCCATTTGTGTACATGCGGGATGATTGCAGGCTTTTTACAGGCTGTAACAGTGAGAACTGGAACCCTAAAAACTACTTGGAAAGTGAGGCGTCTCAGTGCCACCTCTCTGGCGTGCATTCAGACACAGCTGGAATGATTGCAGCTTTTGTTCCTCAAAGCCCTGTGTGCGGTGATGGAGCAACAGCGCCCTCCTTTGGTGACAGCTGAGAGGGAAAAAAAGCTTACAGCACCTGGTATTCCCAGGCGGTCTCCCATCCAAGTACTAACCAGGCCCGACCCTGCTTAGCTTCCGAGATCAGACGAGATCAGGCGTGTTCAGGGTGGTATGGCCGTAAGCTACGAAACAGGCCGCAGAAAGCCCATTTAAACATGCTGTGACACCACTGACAGTTGCTCACACCAGCTGAGTGGCGGATAATGGTGTCTCAGCCATCAAACACATGCTATCCTTTAACAGTACTTTGATAGGAATAGTTTTTTTTTTCTGCGGAGAAACACACAGCTGGAAGGACTGCAACCTTGTTCCTCAGGCCATTTGTGTACATGCGGGATGATTGCAGGCTTTTTACAGGCTGTAACAGTGAGAACTGGAACCCTAAAAACTACTTGGAAAGTGAGGCGTCTCAGTGCCACCTCTCTGGCGTGCATTCAGACACAGCTGGAATGATTGCAGCTTTTGTTCCTCAAAGCCCTGTGTGCGGTGATGGAGCAACAGCGCCCTCCTTTGGTGACAGCTGAGAGGGAAAAAAAGCTTACAGCACCTGGTATTCCCAGGCGGTCTCCCATCCAAGTACTAACCAGGCCCGACCCTGCTTAGCTTCCGAGATCAGACGAGATCGGGCGTGTTCAGGGTGGTATGGCCGTAAGCTACGAAACAGGCCGCAGAAAGCCCATTTAAACATGCTGTGACACCACTGACAGTTGCTCACACCAGCTGAGTGGCGGATAATGGTGTCTCAGCCATCAAACACATGCTATCCTTTAACAGTACTTTGATAGGAATAGTTTTTTTTTTTTCTGCGGAGAAACACACAGCTGGAAGGACTGCAACCTTGTTCCTCAGGCCATTTGTGTACATGCGGGATGATTGCAGGCTTTTTACAGGCTGTAACAGTGAGAACTGGAACCCTAAAAACTACTTGGAAAGTGAGGCGTCTCAGTGCCACCTCTCTGGCGTGCATTCAGACACAGCTGGAATGATTGCAGCTTTTGTTCCTCAAAGCCCTGTGTGCGGTGATGGAGCAACAGCGCCCTCCTTTGGTGACAGCTGAGAGGGAAAAAAAGCTTACAGCACCTGGTATTCCCAGGCGGTCTCCCATCCAAGTACTAACCAGGCCCGACCCTGCTTAGCTTCCGAGATCAGACGAGATCGGGCGTGTTCAGGGTGGTATGGCCGTAAGCTACGAAACAGGCCGCAGAAAGCCCATTTAAACATGCTGTGACACCACTGACAGTTGCTCACACCAGCTGAGTGGCGGATAATGGTGTCTCAGCCATCAAACACATGCTATCCTTTAACAGTACTTTGATAGGAATAGTTTTTTTTTTTCTGCAGAGAAACACACAGCTGGAAGGACTGCAACCTTGTTCCTCAGGCCATTTGTGTACATGCGGGATGATTGCAGGCTTTTTACAGGCTGTAACAGTGAGAACTGGAACCCTAAAAACTACTTGGAAAGTGAGGCGTCTCAGTGCCACCTCTCTGGCGTGCATTCAGACACAGCTGGAATGATTGCAGCTTTTGTTCCTCAAAGCCCTGTGTGCGGTGATGGAGCAACAGCGCCCTCCTTTGGTGACAGCTGAGAGGGAAAAAAAGCTTACAGCACCTGGTATTCCCAGGCGGTCTCCCATCCAAGTACTAACCAGGCCCGACCCTGCTTAGCTTCCGAGATCAGACGAGATCAGGCGTGTTCAGGGTGGTATGGCCGTAAGCTACGAAACAGGCCGCAGAAAGCCCATTTAAACATGCTGTGACACCACTGACAGTTGCTCACACCAGCTGAGTGGCGGATAATGGTGTCTCAGCCATCAAACACATGCTATCCTTTAACAGTACTTTGATAGGAATAGTTTTTTTTTTCTGCGGAGAAACACACAGCTGGAAGGACTGCAACCTTGTTCCTCAGGCCATTTGTGTACATGCGGGATGATTGCAGGCTTTTTACAGGCTGTAACAGTGAGAACTGGAACCCTAAAAACTACTTGGAAAGTGAGGCGTCTCAGTGCCACCTCTCTGGCGTGCATTCAGACACAGCTGGAATGATTGCAGCTTTTGTTCCTCAAAGCCCTGTGTGCGGTGATGGAGCAACAGCGCCCTCCTTTGGTGACAGCTGAGAGGGAAAAAAAGCTTACAGCACCTGGTATTCCCAGGCGGTCTCCCATCCAAGTACTAACCAGGCCCGACCCTGCTTAGCTTCCGAGATCAGACGAGATCGGGCGTGTTCAGGGTGGTATGGCCGTAAGCTACGAAACAGGCCGCAGAAAGCCCATTTAAACATGCTGTGACACCACTGACAGTTGCTCACACCAGCTGAGTGGCGGATAATGGTGTCTCAGCCATCAAACACATGCTATCCTTTAACAGTACTTTGATAGGAATAGTTTTTTTTTTTTCTGCGGAGAAACACACAGCTGGAAGGACTGCAACCTTGTTCCTCAGGCCATTTGTGTACATGCGGGATGATTGCAGGCTTTTTACAGGCTGTAACAGTGAGAACTGGAACCCTAAAAACTACTTGGAAAGTGAGGCGTCTCAGTGCCACCTCTCTGGCGTGCATTCAGACACAGCTGGAATGATTTCAGCTTTTGTTCCTCAAAGCCCTGTGTGCGGTGATGGAGCAACAGCGCCCTCCTTTGGTGACAGCTGAGAGGGAAAAAAAGCTTACAGCACCTGGTATTCCCAGGCGGTCTCCCATCCAAGTACTAACCAGGCCCGACCCTGCTTAGCTTCCGAGATCAGACGAGATCGGGCGTGTTCAGGGTGGTATGGCCGTAAGCTACGAAACAGGCCGCAGAAAGCCCATTTAAACATGCTGTGACACCACTGACAGTTGCTCACACCAGCTGAGTGGCGGATAATGGTGTCTCAGCCATCAAACACATGCTATCCTTTAACAGTACTTTGATAGGAATAGTTTTTTTTTTTCTGCGGAGAAACACACAGCTGGAAGGACTGCAACCTTGTTCCTCAGGCCATTTGTGTACATGCGGGATGATTGCAGGCTTTTTACAGGCTGTAACAGTGAGAACTGGAACCCTAAAAACTACTTGGAAAGTGAGGCGTCTCAGTGCCACCTCTCTGGCGTGCATTCAGACACAGCTGGAATGATTGCAGCTTTTGTTCCTCAAAGCCCTGTGTGCGGTGATGGAGCAACAGCGCCCTCCTTTGGTGACAGCTGAGAGGGAAAAAAAGCTTACAGCACCTGGTATTCCCAGGCGGTCTCCCATCCAAGTACTAACCAGGCCCGACCCTGCTTAGCTTCCGAGATCAGACGAGATCGGGCGTGTTCAGGGTGGTATGGCCGTAAGCAAGAAACAGGCCGCAGAAAGCCCATTTAAACATGCTGTGACACCACTGACAGTTGCTCACACCAGCTGAGTGGCGGATAATGGTGTCTCAGCCATCAAACACATGCTATCCTTTAACAGTACTTTGATAGAAATAGTTTTTTTTTTTCTGCGGAGAAACACACAGCTGGAAGGACTGCAACCTTGTTCCTCAGGCCATTTGTGTACATGCGGGATGATTGCAGGCTTTTTACAGGCTGTAACAGTGAGAACTGGAACCCTAAAAACTACTTGGAAAGTGAGGCGTCTCAGTGCCACCTCTCTGGCGTGCATTCAGACACAGCTGGAATGATTGCAGCTTTTGTTCCTCAAAGCCCTGTGTGCGGTGATGGAGCAACAGCGCCCTCCTTTGGTGACAGCTGAGAGGGAAAAAAAGCTTACAGCACCTGGTATTCCCAGGCGGTCTCCCATCCAAGTACTAACCAGGCCCGACCCTGCTTAGCTTCCGAGATCAGACAAGATCGGGCGTGTTCAGGGTGGTATGGCCGTAAGCTACGAAACAGGCCGCAGAAAGCCCATTTAAACATGCTGTGACACCACTGACAGTTGCTCACACCAGCTGAGTGGCGGATAATGGTGTCTCAGCCATCAAACACATGCTATCCTTTAACAGTACTTTGATAGGAATAGTTTTTTTTTTTTCTGCGGAGAAACACACAGCTGGAAGGACTGCAACCTTGTTCCTCAGGCCATTTGTGTACATGCGGGATGATTGCAGGCTTTTTACAGGCTGTAACAGTGAGAACTGGAACCCTAAAAACTACTTGGAAAGTGAGGCGTCTCAGTGCCACCTCTCTGGCGTGCATTCAGACACAGCTGGAATGATTGCAGCTTTTGTTCCTCAAAGCCCTGTGTGCGGTGATGGAGCAACAGCGCCCTCCTTTGGTGACAGCTGAGAGGGAAAAAAAGCTTACAGCACCTGGTAATCCCAGGCGGTCTCCCATCCAAGTACTAACCAGGCCCGACCCTGCTTAGCTTCCGAGATCAGACGAGATCGGGCGTGTTCAGGGTGGTATGGCCGTAAGCTACGAAACAGGCCGCAGAAAGCCCATTTAAACATGCTGTGACACCACTGACAGTTGCTCACACCAGCTGAGTGGCGGATAATGGTGTCTCAGCCATCAAACACATGCTATCCTTTAACAGTACTTTGATAGGAATAGTTTTTTTTTTTCTGCGGAGAAACACACAGCTGGAAGGACTGCAACCTTGTTCCTCAGGCCATTTGTGTACATGCGGGATGATTGCAGGCTTTTTACAGGCTGTAACAGTGAGAACTGGAACCCTAAAAACTACTTGGAAAGTGAGGCGTCTCAGTGCCACCTCTCTGGCGTGCATTCAGACACAGCTGGAATGATTGCAGCTTTTGTTCCTCAAAGCCCTGTGTGCGGTGATGGAGCAACAGCGCCCTCCTTTGGTGACAGCTGAGAGGGAAAAAAAGCTTACAGCACCTGGTATTCCCAGGCGGTCTCCCATCCAAGTACTAACCAGGCCCGACCCTGCTTAGCTTCCGAGATCAGACGAGATCAGGCGTGTTCAGGGTGGTATGGCCGTAAGCGACGAAACAGGCCGCAGAAAGCCCATTTAAACATGCTGTGACACCACTGACAGTTGCTCACACCAGCTGAGTGGCGGATAATGGTGTCTCAGCCATCAAACACATGCTATCCTTTAACAGTACTTTGATAGGAATAGTTTTTTTTTTCTGCGGAGAAACACACAGCTGGAAGGACTGCAACCTTGTTCCTCAGGCCATTTGTGTACATGCGGGATGATTGCAGGCTTTTTACAGGCTGTAACAGTGAGAACTGGAACCCTAAAAACTACTTGGAAAGTGAGGCGTCTCAGTGCCACCTCTCTGGCGTGCATTCAGACACAGCTGGAATGATTGCAGCTTTTGTTCCTCAAAGCCCTGTGTGCGGTGATGGAGCAACAGCGCCCTCCTTTGGTGACAGCTGAGAGGGAAAAAAAGCTTACAGCACCTGGTATTCCCAGGCGGTCTCCCATCCAAGTACTAACCAGGCCCGACCCTGCTTAGCTTCCGAGATCAGACGAGATCGGGCGTGTTCAGGGTGGTATGGCCGTAAGCTACGAAACAGGCCGCAGAAAGCCCATTTAAACATGCTGTGACACCACTGACAGTTGCTCACACCAGCTGAGTGGCGGATAATGGTGTCTCAGCCATCAAACACATGCTATCCTTTAACAGTACTTTGATAGGAATAGTTTTTTTTTTTCTGCAGAGAAACACACAGCTGGAAGGACTGCAACCTTGTTCCTCAGGCCATTTGTGTACATGCGGGATGATTGCAGGCTTTTTACAGGCTGTAACAGTGAGAACTGGAACCCTAAAAACTACTTGGAAAGTGAGGCGTCTCAGTGCCACCTCTCTGGCGTGCATTCAGACACAGCTGGAATGATTGCAGCTTTTGTTCCTCAAAGCCCTGTGTGCGGTGATGGAGCAACAGCGCCCTCCTTTGGTGACAGCTGAGAGGGAAAAAAAGCTTACAGCACCTGGTATTCCCAGGCGGTCTCCCATCCAAGTACTAACCAGGCCCGACCCTGCTTAGCTTCCAAGATCAGACGAGATCGGGCGTGTTCAGGGTGGTATGGCCGTAAGCTACGAAACAGGCCGCAGAAAGCCCATTTAAACATGCTGTGACACCACTGACAGTTGCTCACACCAGCTGAGTGGCGGATAATGGTGTCTCAGCCATCAAACACATGCTATCCTTTAACAGTACTTTGATAGGAATAGTTTTTTTTTTCTGCGGAGAAACACACAGCTGGAAGGACAGTAACCTTGTTCCTCAGGCCATTTGTGTACATGCGGGATGATTGCAGGCTTTTTACAGGCTGTAACAGTGAGAACTGGAACCCTAAAAACTACTTGGAAAGTGAGGCGTCTCAGTGCCACCTCTCTGGCGTGCATTCAGACACAGCTGGAATGATTGCAGCTTTTGTTCCTCAAAGCCCTGTGTGCGGTGATGGAGCAACAGCGCCCTCCTTTGGTGACAGCTGAGAGGGAAAAAAAGCTTACAGCACCTGGTATTCCCAGGCGGTCTCCCATCCAAGTACTAACCAGGCCCGACCCTGCTTAGCTTCCGAGATCAGACGAGATCAGGCGTGTTCAGGGTGGTATGGCCGTAAGCGACGAAACAGGCCGCAGAAAGCCCATTTAAACATGCTGTGACACCACTGACAGTTGCTCACACCAGCTGAGTGGCGGATAATGGTGTCTCAGCCATCAAACACATGCTATCCTTTAACAGTACTTTGATAGGAATAGTTTTTTTTTTCTGCGGAGAAACACACAGCTGGAAGGACTGCAACCTTGTTCCTCAGGCCATTTGTGTACATGCGGGATGATTGCAGGCTTTTTACAGGCTGTAACAGTGAGAACTGGAACCCTAAAAACTACTTGGAAAGTGAGGCGTCTCAGTGCCACCTCTCTGGCGTGCATTCAGACACAGCTGGAATGATTGCAGCTTTTGTTCCTCAAAGCCCTGTGTGCGGTGATGGAGCAACAGCGCCCTCCTTTGGTGACAGCTGAGAGGGAAAAAAAGCTTACAGCACCTGGTATTCCCAGGCGGTCTCCCATCCAAGTACTAACCAGGCCCGACCCTGCTTAGCTTCCGAGATCAGACGAGATCGGGCGTGTTCAGGGTGGTATGGCCGTAAGCTACGAAACAGGCCGCAGAAAGCCCATTTAAACATGCTGTGACACCACTGACAGTTGCTCACACCAGCTGAGTGGCGGACAATGGTGTCTCAGCCATCAAACACATGCTATCCTTTAACAGTACTTTGATAGGAATAGTTTTTTTTTTCTGCGGAGAAACACACAGCTGGAAGGACTGCAACCTTGTTCCTCAGGCCATTTGTGTACATGCGGGATGATTGCAGGCTTTTTACAGGCTGTAACAGTGAGAACTGGAACCCTAAAAACTACTTGGAAAGTGAGGCGTCTCAGTGCCACCTCTCTGGCGTGCATTCAGACACAGCTGGAATGATTGCAGCTTTTGTTCCTCAAAGCCCTGTGTGCGGTGATGGAGCAACAGCGCCCTCCTGTGGTGACAGCTGAGAGGGAAAAAAAGCTTACAGCACCTGGTATTCCCAGGCGGTCTCCCATCCAAGTACTAACCAGGCCCGACCCTGCTTAGCTTCCGAGATCAGACGAGATCGGGCGTGTTCAGGGTGGTATGGCCGTAAGCTACGAAACAGGCCGCAGAAAGCCCATTTAAACATGCTGTGACACCACTGACAGTTGCTCACACCAGCTGAGTGGCGGATAATGGTGTCTCAGCCATCAAACACATGCTATCCTTTAACAGTACTTTGATAGGAATAGTTGTTTTTTTCTGCGGAGAAACACACAGCTGGAAGGACTGCAACCTTGTTCCTCAGGCCATTTGTGTACATGCGGGATGATTGCAGGCTTTTTACAGGCTGTAACAGTGAGAACTGGAACCCTAAAAACTACTTGGAAAGTGAGGCGTCTCAGTGCCACCTCTCTGGCGTGCATTCAGACACAGCTGGAATGATTGCAGCTTTTGTTCCTCAAAGCCCTGTGTGCGGTGATGGAGCAACAGCGCCCTCCTTTGGTGACAGCTGAGAGGGAAAAAAAGCTTACAGCACCTGGTATTCCCAGGCGGTCTCCCATCCAAGTACTAACCAGGCCCGACCCTGCTTAGCTTCCGAGATCAGACGAGATCTGGCGTGTTCAGGGTGGTATGGCCGTAAGCGACGAAACAGGCCGCAGAAAGCCCATTTAAACATGCTGTGACACCACTGACAGTTGCTCACACCAGCTGAGTGGCGGATAATGGTGTCTCAGCCATCAAACACATGCTATCCTTTAACAGTACTTTGATAGGAATAGTTTTTTTTTTCTGCGGAGAAACACACAGCTGGAAGGACTGCAACCTTGTTCCTCAGGCCATTTGTGTACATGCGGGATGATTGCAGGCTTTTTACAGGCTGTAACAGTGAGAACTGGAACCCTAAAAACTACTTGGAAAGTGAGGCGTCTCAGTGCCACCTCTCTGGCGTGCATTCAGACACAGCTGGAATGATTGCAGCTTTTGTTCCTCAAAGCCCTGTGTGCGGTGATGGAGCAACAGCGCCCTCCTTTGGTGACAGCTGAAAGGGAAAAAAAGCTTACAGCACCTGGTATTCCCAGGCGGTCTCCCATCCAAGTACTAACCAGGCCGGACACTGCTTAGCTTCCGAGATCAGACGAGATCGGGCGTGTTCAGGGTGGTATGGCCGTAAGCTACGAAACAGGCCGCAGAAAGCCCATTTAAACATGCTGTGACACCACTGACAGTTGCTCACACCAGCTGAGTGGCGGATAATGGTGTCTCAGCCATCAAACACATGCTATCCTTTAACAGTACTTTGATAGGAATAGTTTTTTTTTTTCTGCGGAGAAACACATAGCTGGAAGGACTGCAACCTTGTTCCTCAGGCCATTTGTGTACATGCGTGATGATTGCAGGCTTTTTACAGGCTGTAACAGTGAGAACTGGAACCCTAAAAACTACTTGGAAAGTGAGGCGTCTCAGTGCCACCTCTCTGGCGTGCATTCAGACACAGCTGGAATGATTGCAGCTTTTGTTCCTCAAAGCCCTGTGTGCGGTGATGGAGCAACAGCGCCCTCCTTTGGTGACAGCTGAGAGGGAAAAAAAGCTTACAGCACCTGGTATTCCCAGGCGGTCTCCCATCCAAGTACTAACCAGGCCCGACCCTGCTTAGCTTCCGAGATCAGACGAGATCAGGCGTGTTCAGGGTGGTATGGCCGTAAGCTACGAAACAGGCCGCAGAAAGCCCATTTAAACATGCTGTGACACCACTGACAGTTGCTCACACCAGCTGAGTGGCGGATAATGGTGTCTCAGCCATCAAACACATGCTATCCTTTAACAGTACTTTGATAGGAATAGTTTTTTTTTTCTGCGGAGAAACACACAGCTGGAAGGACTGCAACCTTGTTCCTCAGGCCATTTGTGTACATGCGGGATGATTGCAGGCTTTTTACAGGCTGTAACAGTGAGAACTGGAACCCTAAAAACTACTTGGAAACGCCCGATCTCGTCTGATCTCGGAAGCTAAGCAGGGTCGGGCCTGGTTTGTACACAAATGGCCTGAGGAACAAGGTTGCAGTCCTTCCAGCTGTGTGTTTCTCTGCAGAAAAAAAAAACTATTCCTATCAAAGTACTGTTAAAGGATAGCATGTGTTTGATGGCTGAGACACCATTATCCGCCACTCAGCTGGTGTGAGCAACTGTCAGTGGTGTCACAGCATGTTTAAATGGGCTTTCTGCGGCCTGTTTCGTAGCTTACGGCCATACCACCCTGAACACGCCCGATCTCGTCTGATCTCGGAAGCTAAGCAGGGTCGGGCCTGGTTAGTACTTGGATGGGAGACCGCCTGGGAATACCAGGTGCTGTAAGCTTTTTTTCCCTCTCAGCTGTCACCAAAGGAGGGCGCTGTTGCTCCATCACCGCACACAGGGCTTTGAGGAACAAAAGCTGCAATCATTCCAGCTGTGTCTGAATGCACGCCAGAGAGGTGGCACTGAGACGCCTCACTTTCCAAGTAGTTTTTAGGGTTCCAGTTCTCACTGTTACAGCCTGTAAAAAGCCTGCAATCATCCCGCATGTACACAAATGGCCTGAGGAACAAGGTTGCAGTCCTTCCAGCTGTGTGTTTCTCCGCAGAAAAAAAAAACTATTCCTATCAAAGTACTGTTAAAGGATAGCATGTGTTTGATGGCTGAGACACCATTATCCGCCACTCAGCTGGTGTGAGCAACTGTCAGTGGTGTCACAGCATGTTTAAATGGGCTTTCTGCGGCCTGTTTCGTCGCTTACGGCCATACCACCCTGAACACGCCTGATCTCGTCTGATCTCAGAAGCTAAGCAGGGTCGGGCCTGGTTAGTACTTGGATGGGAGACCGCCTGGGAATACCAGGTGCTGTAAGCTTTTTTTCCCTCTCAGCTGTCACCAAAGGAGGGCGCTGTTGCTCCATCACCGCACACAGGGCTTTGAGGAACAAAAGCTGCAATCATTCCAGCTGTGTCTGAATGCACGCCAGAGAGGTGGCACTGAGACGCCTCACTTTCCAAGTAGTTTTTAGGGTTCCAGTTCTCACTGTTACAGCCTGTAAAAAGCCTGCAATCATCCCGCATGTACACAAATGGCCTGAGGAACAAGGTTGCAGTCCTTCCAGCTGTGTGTTTCTCCGCAGAAAAAAAAAAACTATTCCTATCAAAGTACTGTTAAAGGATAGCATGTGTTTGTGTACATGCGGGATAATGGTGTCTCAGCCATCAAACACATGCTATCCTTTATCCTTTTAACAGTACTTTGATAGGAATAGTTTTTTTTTTCTGCAGAGAAACACACAGCTGGAAGGACTGCAACCTTGTTCCTCAGGCCATTTGTGTACATGCGGGATGATTGCAGGCTTTTTACAGGCTGTAACAGTGAGAACTGGAACCCTAAAAACTACTTGGAAAGTGAGGCGTCTCAGTGCCACCTCTCTGGCGTGCATTCAGACACAGCTGGAATGATTGCAGCTTTTGTTCCTCAAAGCCCTGTGTGCGGTGATGGAGCAACAGCGCCCTCCTTTGGTGACAGCTGAGAGGGAAAAAAAGCTTACAGCACCTGGTATTCCCAGGCGGTCTCCCATCCAAGTACTAACCAGGCCCGACCCTGCTTAGCTTCCGAGATCAGACGAGATCAGGCGTGTTCAGGGTGGTATGGCCGTAAGCTACGAAACAGGCCGCAGAAAGCCCATTTAAACATGCTGTGACACCACTGACAGTTGCTCACACCAGCTGAGTGGCGGATAATGGTGTCTCAGCCATCAAACACATGCTATCCTTTAACAGTACTTTGATAGGAATAGTTTTTTTTTTCTGCGGAGAAACACACAGCTGGAAGGACTGCAACCTTGTTCCTCAGGCCATTTGTGTACATGCGGGATGATTGCAGGCTTTTTACAGGCTGTAACAGTGAGAACTGGAACCCTAAAAACTACTTGGAAAGTGAGGCGTCTCAGTGCCACCTCTCTGGCGTGCATTCAGACACAGCTGGAATGATTGCAGCTTTTGTTCCTCAAAGCCCTGTGTGCGGTGATGGAGCAACAGCGCCCTCCTTTGGTGACAGCTGAGAGGGAAAAAAAGCTTACAGCACCTGGTATTCCCAGGCGGTCTCCCATCCAAGTACTAACCAGGCCCGACCCTGCTTAGCTTCCGAGATCAGACGAGATCGGGCGTGTTCAGGGTGGTATGGCCGTAAGCTACGAAACAGGCCGCAGAAAGCCCATTTAAACATGCTGTGACACCACTGACAGTTGCTCACACCAGCTGAGTGGCGGATAATGGTGTCTCAGCCATCAAACACATGCTATCCTTTAACAGTACTTTGATAGGAATAGTTTTTTTTTTTTCTGCGGAGAAACACACAGCTGGAAGGACTGCAACCTTGTTCCTCAGGCCATTTGTGTACATGCGGGATGATTGCAGGCTTTTTACAGGCTGTAACAGTGAGAACTGGAACCCTAAAAACTACTTGGAAAGTGAGGCGTCTCAGTGCCACCTCTCTGGCGTGCATTCAGACACAGCTGGAATGATTGCAGCTTTTGTTCCTCAAAGCCCTGTGTGCGGTGATGGAGCAACAGCGCCCTCCTTTGGTGACAGCTGAGAGGGAAAAAAAGCTTACAGCACCTGGTATTCCCAGGCGGTCTCCCATCCAAGTACTAACCAGGCCCGACCCTGCTTAGCTTCCGAGATCAGACGAGATCAGGCGTGTTCAGGGTGGTATGGCCGTAAGCTACGAAACAGGCCGCAGAAAGCCCATTTAAACATGCTGTGACACCACTGACAGTTGCTCACACCAGCTGAGTGGCGGATAATGGTGTCTCAGCCATCAAACACATGCTATCCTTTAACAGTACTTTGATAGGAATAGTTTTTTTTTTCTGCGGAGAAACACACAGCTGGAAGGACTGCAACCTTGTTCCTCAGGCCATTTGTGTACATGCGGGATGATTGCAGGCTTTTTACAGGCTGTAACAGTGAGAACTGGAACCCTAAAAACTACTTGGAAAGTGAGGCGTCTCAGTGCCACCTCTCTGGCGTGCATTCAGACACAGCTGGAATGATTGCAGCTTTTGTTCCTCAAAGCCCTGTGTGCGGTGATGGAGCAACAGCGCCCTCCTTTGGTGACAGCTGAGAGGGAAAAAAAGCTTACAGCACCTGGTATTCCCAGGCGGTCTCCCATCCAAGTACTAACCAGGCCCGACCCTGCTTAGCTTCCGAGATCAGACGAGATCGGGCGTGTTCAGGGTGGTATGGCCGTAAGCTACGAAACAGGCCGCAGAAAGCCCATTTAAACATGCTGTGACACCACTGACAGTTGCTCACACCAGCTGAGTGGCGGATAATGGTGTCTCAGCCATCAAACACATGCTATCCTTTAACAGTACTTTGATAGGAATAGTTTTTTTTTTTCTGCGGAGAAACACACAGCTGGAAGGACTGCAACCTTGTTCCTCAGGCCATTTGTGTACATGCGGGATGATTGCAGGCTTTTTACAGGCTGTAACAGTGAGAACTGGAACCCTAAAAACTACTTGGAAAGTGAGGCGTCTCAGTGCCACCTCTCTGGCGTGCATTCAGACACAGCTGGAATGATTTCAGCTTTTGTTCCTCAAAGCCCTGTGTGCGGTGATGGAGCAACAGCGCCCTCCTTTGGTGACAGCTGAGAGGGAAAAAAAGCTTACAGCACCTGGTATTCCCAGGCTGTCTCCCATCCAAGTACTAACCAGGCCCGACCCTGCTTAGCTTCCGAGATCAGACGAGATCGGGCGTGTTCAGGGTGGTATGGCCGTAAGCTACGAAACAGGCCGCAGAAAGCCCATTTAAACATGCTGTGACACCACTGACAGTTGCTCACACCAGCTGAGTGGCGGATAATGGTGTCTCAGCCATCAAACACATGCTATCCTTTAACAGTACTTTGATAGGAATAGTTTTTTTTTTTCTGCGGAGAAACACACAGCTGGAAGGACTGCAACCTTGTTCCTCAGGCCATTTGTGTACATGCGGGATGATTGCAGGCTTTTTACAGGCTGTAACAGTGAGAACTGGAACCCTAAAAACTACTTGGAAAGTGAGGCGTCTCAGTGCCACCTCTCTGGCGTGCATTCAGACACAGCTGGAATGATTGCAGCTTTTGTTCCTCAAAGCCCTGTGTGCGGTGATGGAGCAACAGCGCCCTCCTTTGGTGACAGCTGAGAGGGAAAAAAAGCTTACAGCACCTGGTATTCCCAGGCGGTCTCCCATCCAAGTACTAACCAGGCCCGACCCTGCTTAGCTTCCGAGATCAGACGAGATCGGGCGTGTTCAGGGTGGTATGGCCGTAAGCAAGAAACAGGCCGCAGAAAGCCCATTTAAACATGCTGTGACACCACTGACAGTTGCTCACACCAGCTGAGTGGCGGATAATGGTGTCTCAGCCATCAAACACATGCTATCCTTTAACAGTACTTTGATAGAAATAGTTTTTTTTTTTCTGCGGAGAAACACACAGCTGGAAGGACTGCAACCTTGTTCCTCAGGCCATTTGTGTACATGCGGGATGATTGCAGGCTTTTTACAGGCTGTAACAGTGAGAACTGGAACCCTAAAAACTACTTGGAAAGTGAGGCGTCTCAGTGCCACCTCTCTGGCGTGCATTCAGACACAGCTGGAATGATTGCAGCTTTTGTTCCTCAAAGCCCTGTGTGCGGTGATGGAGCAACAGCGCCCTCCTTTGGTGACAGCTGAGAGGGAAAAAAAGCTTACAGCACCTGGTAATCCCAGGCGGTCTCCCATCCAAGTACTAACCAGGCCCGACCCTGCTTAGCTTCCGAGATCAGACGAGATCGGGCGTGTTCAGGGTGGTATGGCCGTAAGCTACGAAACAGGCCGCAGAAAGCCCATTTAAACATGCTGTGACACCACTGACAGTTGCTCACACCAGCTGAGTGGCGGATAATGGTGTCTCAGCCATCAAACACATGCTATCCTTTAACAGTACTTTGATAGGAATAGTTTTTTTTTTTCTGCGGAGAAACACACAGCTGGAAGGACTGCAACCTTGTTCCTCAGGCCATTTGTGTACATGCGGGATGATTGCAGGCTTTTTACAGGCTGTAACAGTGAGAACTGGAACCCTAAAAACTACTTGGAAAGTGAGGCGTCTCAGTGCCACCTCTCTGGCGTGCATTCAGACACAGCTGGAATGATTGCAGCTTTTGTTCCTCAAAGCCCTGTGTGCGGTGATGGAGCAACAGCGCCCTCCTTTGGTGACAGCTGAGAGGGAAAAAAAGCTTACAGCACCTGGTATTCCCAGGCGGTCTCCCATCCAAGTACTAACCAGGCCCGACCCTGCTTAGCTTCCGAGATCAGACGAGATCGGGCGTGTTCAGGGTGGTATGGCCGTAAGCTACGAAACAGGCCGCAGAAAGCCCATTTAAACATGCTGTGACACCACTGACAGTTGCTCACACCAGCTGAGTGGCGGATAATGGTGTCTCAGCCATCAAACACATGCTATCCTTTAACAGTACTTTGATAGGAATAGTTTTTTTTTTTTCTGCGGAGAAACACACAGCTGGAAGGACTGCAACCTTGTTCCTCAGGCCATTTGTGTACATGCGGGATGATTGCAGGCTTTTTACAGGCTGTAACAGTGAGAACTGGAACCCTAAAAACTACTTGGAAAGTGAGGCGTCTCAGTGCCACCTCTCTGGCGTGCATTCAGACACAGCTGGAATGATTGCAGCTTTTGTTCCTCAAAGCCCTGTGTGCGGTGATGGAGCAACAGCGCCCTCCTTTGGTGACAGCTGAGAGGGAAAAAAAGCTTACAGCACCTGGTAATCCCAGGCGGTCTCCCATCCAAGTACTAACCAGGCCCGACCCTGCTTAGCTTCCGAGATCAGACGAGATCGGGCGTGTTCAGGGTGGTATGGCCGTAAGCTACGAAACAGGCCGCAGAAAGCCCATTTAAACATGCTGTGACACCACTGACAGTTGCTCACACCAGCTGAGTGGCGGATAATGGTGTCTCAGCCATCAAACACATGCTATCCTTTAACAGTACTTTGATAGGAATAGTTTTTTTTTTTCTGCGGAGAAACACACAGCTGGAAGGACTGCAACCTTGTTCCTCAGGCCATTTGTGTACATGCGGGATGATTGCAGGCTTTTTACAGGCTGTAACAGTGAGAACTGGAACCCTAAAAACTACTTGGAAAGTGAGGCGTCTCAGTGCCACCTCTCTGGCGTGCATTCAGACACAGCTGGAATGATTGCAGCTTTTGTTCCTCAAAGCCCTGTGTGCGGTGATGGAGCAACAGCGCCCTCCTGTGGTGACAGCTGAGAGGGAAAAAAAGCTTACAGCACCTGGTATTCCCAGGCGGTCTCCCATCCAAGTACTAACCAGGCCCGACCCTGCTTAGCTTCCGAGATCAGACGAGATCGGGCGTGTTCAGGGTGGTATGGCCGTAAGCTACGAAACAGGCCGCAGAAAGCCCATTTAAACATGCTGTGACACCACTGACAGTTGCTCACACCAGCTGAGTGGCGGATAATGGTGTCTCAGCCATCAAACACATGCTATCCTTTAACAGTACTTTGATAGGAATAGTTGTTTTTTTCTGCGGAGAAACACACAGCTGGAAGGACTGCAACCTTGTTCCTCAGGCCATTTGTGTACATGCGGGATGATTGCAGGCTTTTTACAGGCTGTAACAGTGAGAACTGGAACCCTAAAAACTACTTGGAAAGTGAGGCGTCTCAGTGCCACCTCTCTGGCGTGCATTCAGACACAGCTGGAATGATTGCAGCTTTTGTTCCTCAAAGCCCTGTGTGCGGTGATGGAGCAACAGCGCCCTCCTTTGGTGACAGCTGAGAGGGAAAAAAAGCTTACAGCACCTGGTATTCCCAGGCGGTCTCCCATCCAAGTACTAACCAGGCCCGACCCTGCTTAGCTTCCGAGATCAGACGAGATCGGGCGTGTTCAGGGTGGTATGGCCGTAAGCTACGAAACAGGCCGCAGAAAGCCCATTTAAACATGCTGTGACACCACTGACAGTTGCTCACACCAGCTGAGTGGCGGATAATGGTGTCTCAGCCATCAAACACATGCTATCCTTTAACAGTACTTTGATAGGAATAGTTTTTTTTTTTCTGCGGAGAAACACACAGCTGGAAGGACTGCAACCTTGTTCCTCAGGCCATTTGTGTACATGCGGGATGATTGCAGGCTTTTTACAGGCTGTAACAGTGAGAACTGGAACCCTAAAAACTACTTGGAAAGTGAGGCGTCTCAGTGCCACCTCTCTGGCGTGCATTCAGACACAGCTGGAATGATTGCAGCTTTTATTCCTCAAAGCCCTGTGTGCGGTGATGGAGCAACAGCGCCCTCCTTTGGTGACAGCTGAGAGGGAAAAAAAGCTTACAGCACCTGGTATTCCCAGGCGGTCTCCCATCCAAGTACTAACCAGGCCCGACCCTGCTTAGCTTCCAAGATCAGACGAGATCGGGCGTGTTCAGGGTGGTATGGCCGTAAGCTACGAAACAGGCCGCAGAAAGCCCATTTAAACATGCTGTGACACCACTGACAGTTGCTCACACCAGCTGAGTGGCGGATAATGGTGTCTCAGCCATCAAACACATGCTATCCTTTAACAGTACTTTGATAGGAATAGTTTTTTTTTTCTGCGGAGAAACACACAGCTGGAAGGACTGCAACCTTGTTCCTCAGGCCATTTGTGTACATGCGGGATGATTGCAGGCTTTTTACAGGCTGTAACAGTGAGAACTGGAACCCTAAAAACTACTTGGAAAGTGAGGCGTCTCAGTGCCACCTCTCTGGCGTGCATTCAGACACAGCTGGAATGATTGCAGCTTTTGTTCCTCAAAGCCCTGTGTGCGGTGATGGAGCAACAGCGCCCTCCTTTGGTGACAGCTGAGAGGGAAAAAAAGCTTACAGCACCTGGTATTCCCAGGCGGTCTCCCATCCAAGTACTAACCAGGCCCGACCCTGCTTAGCTTCCGAGATCAGACGAGATCGGGCGTGTTCAGGGTGGTATGGCCGTAAGCTACGAAACAGGCCGCAGAAAGCCCATTTAAACATGCTGTGACACCACTGACAGTTGCTCACACCAGCTGAGTGGCGGATAATGGTGTCTCAGCCATCAAACACATGCTATCCTTTAACAGTACTTTGATAGGAATAGTTTTTTTTTTTCTGCGGAGAAACACACAGCTGGAAGGACTGCAACCTTGTTCCTCAGGCCATTTGTGTACATGCGGGATGATTGCAGGCTTTTTACAGGCTGTAACAGTGAGAACTGGAACCCTAAAAACTACTTGGAAAGTGAGGCGTCTCAGTGCCACCTCTCTGGCGTGCATTCAGACACAGCTGGAATGATTGCAGCTTTTATTCCTCAAAGCCCTGTGTGCGGTGATGGAGCAACAGCGCCCTCCTTTGGTGACAGCTGAGAGGGAAAAAAAGCTTACAGCACCTGGTATTCCCAGGCGGTCTCCCATCCAAGTACTAACCAGGCCCGACCCTGCTTAGCTTCCAAGATCAGACGAGATCGGGCGTGTTCAGGGTGGTATGGCCGTAAGCTACGAAACAGGCCGCAGAAAGCCCATTTAAACATGCTGTGACACCACTGACAGTTGCTCACACCAGCTGAGTGGCGGATAATGGTGTCTCAGCCATCAAACACATGCTATCCTTTAACAGTACTTTGATAGGAATAGTTTTTTTTTTCTGCGGAGAAACACACAGCTGGAAGGACTGCAACCTTGTTCCTCAGGCCATTTGTGTACATGCGGGATGATTGCAGGCTTTTTACAGGCTGTAACAGTGAGAACTGGAACCCTAAAAACTACTTGGAAAGTGAGGCGTCTCAGTGCCACCTCTCTGGCGTGCATTCAGACACAGCTGGAATGATTGCAGCTTTTGTTCCTCAAAGCCCTGTGTGCGGTGATGGAGCAACAGCGCCCTCCTTTGGTGACAGCTGAGAGGGAAAAAAAGCTTACAGCACCTGGTATTCCCAGGCGGTCTCCCATCCAAGTACTAACCAGGCCCGACCCTGCTTAGCTTCCGAGATCAGACGAGATCAGGCGTGTTCAGGGTGGTATGGCCGTAAGCGACGAAACAGGCCGCAGAAAGCCCATTTAAACATGCTGTGACACCACTGACAGTTGCTCACACCAGCTGAGTGGCGGATAATGGTGTCTCAGCCATCAAACACATGCTATCCTTTAACAGTACTTTGATAGGAATAGTTTTTTTTTTCTGCGGAGAAACACACAGCTGGAAGGACTGCAACCTTGTTCCTCAGGCCATTTGTGTACATGCGGGATGATTGCAGGCTTTTTACAGGCTGTAACAGTGAGAACTGGAACCCTAAAAACTACTTGGAAAGTGAGGCGTCTCAGTGCCACCTCTCTGGCGTGCATTCAGACACAGCTGGAATGATTGCAGCTTTTGTTCCTCAAAGCCCTGTGTGCGGTGATGGAGCAACAGCGCCCTCCTTTGGTGACAGCTGAGAGGGAAAAAAAGCTTACAGCACCTGGTATTCCCAGGCGGTCTCCCATCCAAGTACTAACCAGGCCCGACCCTGCTTAGCTTCCGAGATCAGACGAGATCGGGCGTGTTCAGGGTGGTATGGCCGTAAGCTACGAAACAGGCCGCAGAAAGCCCATTTAAACATGCTGTGACACCACTGACAGTTGCTCACACCAGCTGAGTGGCGGACAATGGTGTCTCAGCCATCAAACACATGCTATCCTTTAACAGTACTTTGATAGGAATAGTTTTTTTTTTCTGCGGAGAAACACACAGCTGGAAGGACTGCAACCTTGTTCCTCAGGCCATTTGTGTACATGCGGGATGATTGCAGGCTTTTTACAGGCTGTAACAGTGAGAACTGGAACCCTAAAAACTACTTGGAAAGTGAGGCGTCTCAGTGCCACCTCTCTGGCGTGCATTCAGACACAGCTGGAATGATTGCAGCTTTTGTTCCTCAAAGCCCTGTGTGCGGTGATGGAGCAACAGCGCCCTCCTTTGGTGACAGCTGAGAGGGAAAAAAAGCTTACAGCACCTGGTATTCCCAGGCGGTCTCCCATCCAAGTACTAACCAGGCCCGACCCTGCTTAGCTTCCGAGATCAGACGAGATCAGGCGTGTTCAGGGTGGTATGGCCGTAAGCTACGAAACAGGCCGCAGAAAGCCCATTTAAACATGCTGTGACACCACTGACAGTTGCTCACACCAGCTGAGTGGCGGATAATGGTGTCTCAGCCATCAAACACATGCTATCCTTTAACAGTACTTTGATAGGAATAGTTGTTTTTTTCTGCGGAGAAACACACAGCTGGAAGGACTGCAACCTTGTTCCTCAGGCCATTTGTGTACATGCGGGATGATTGCAGGCTTTTTACAGGCTGTAACAGTGAGAACTGGAACCCTAAAAACTACTTGGAAAGTGAGGCGTCTCAGTGCCACCTCTCTGGCGTGCATTCAGACACAGCTGGAATGATTGCAGCTTTTGTTCCTCAAAGCCCTGTGTGCGGTGATGGAGCAACAGCGCCCTCCTTTGGTGACAGCTGAGAGGGAAAAAAAGCTTACAGCACCTGGTATTCCCAGGCGGTCTCCCATCCAAGTACTAACCAGGCCCGACCCTGCTTAGCTTCCGAGATCAGACGAGATCGGGCGTGTTCAGGGTGGTATGGCCGTAAGCTACGAAACAGGCCGCAGAAAGCCCATTTAAACATGCTGTGACACCACTGACAGTTGCTCACACCAGCTGAGTGGCGGATAATGGTGTCTCAGCCATCAAACACATGCTATCCTTTAACAGTACTTTGATAGGAATAGTTTTTTTTTTTTCTGCGGAGAAACACACAGCTGGAAGGACTGCAACCTTGTTCCTCAGGCCATTTGTGTACATGCGGGATGATTGCAGGCTTTTTACAGGCTGTAACAGTGAGAACTGGAACCCTAAAAACTACTTGGAAAGTGAGGCGTCTCAGTGCCACCTCTCTGGCGTGCATTCAGACACAGCTGGAATGATTGCAGCTTTTGTTCCTCAAAGCCCTGTGTGCGGTGATGGAGCAACAGCGCCCTCCTTTGGTGACAGCTGAGAGGGAAAAAAAGCTTACAGCACCTGGTATTCCCAGGCGGTCTCCCATCCAAGTACTAACCAGGCCCGACCCTGCTTAGCTTCCGAGATCAGACGAGATCGGGCGTGTTCAGGGTGGTATGGCCGTAAGCTACGAAACAGGCCGCAGAAAGCCCATTTAAACATGCTGTGACACCACTGACAGTTGCTCACACCAGCTGAGTGGCGGATAATGGTGTCTCAGCCATCAAACACATGCTATCCTTTAACAGTACTTTGATAGGAATAGTTTTTTTTTTTCTGCAGAGAAACACACAGCTGGAAGGACTGCAACCTTGTTCCTCAGGCCATTTGTGTACATGCGGGATGATTGCAGGCTTTTTACAGGCTGTAACAGTGAGAACTGGAACCCTAAAAACTACTTGGAAAGTGAGGCGTCTCAGTGCCACCTCTCTGGCGTGCATTCAGACACAGCTGGAATGATTGCAGCTTTTGTTCCTCAAAGCCCTGTGTGCGGTGATGGAGCAACAGCGCCCTCCTTTGGTGACAGCTGAGAGGGAAAAAAAGCTTACAGCACCTGGTATTCCCAGGCGGTCTCCCATCCAAGTACTAACCAGGCCCGACCCTGCTTAGCTTCCGAGATCAGACGAGATCAGGCGTGTTCAGGGTGGTATGGCCGTAAGCTACGAAACAGGCCGCAGAAAGCCCATTTAAACATGCTGTGACACCACTGACAGTTGCTCACACCAGCTGAGTGGCGGATAATGGTGTCTCAGCCATCAAACACATACTATCCTTTAACAGTACTTTGATAGGAATAGTTTTTTTTTTCTGCGGAGAAACACACAGCTGGAAGGACTGCAACCTTGTTCCTCAGGCCATTTGTGTACATGCGGGATGATTGCAGGCTTTTTACAGGCTGTAACAGTGAGAACTGGAACCCTAAAAACTACTTGGAAAGTGAGGCGTCTCAGTGCCACCTCTCTGGCGTGCATTCAGACACAGCTGGAATGATTGCAGCTTTTGTTCCTCAAAGCCCTGTGTGCGGTGATGGAGCAACAGCGCCCTCCTTTGGTGACAGCTGAGAGGGAAAAAAAGCTTACAGCACCTGGTATTCCCAGGCGGTCTCCCATCCAAGTACTAACCAGGCCCGACCCTGCTTAGCTTCCGAGATCAGACGAGATCGGGCGTGTTCAGGGTGGTATGGCCGTAAGCTACGAAACAGGCCGCAGAAAGCCCATTTAAACATGCTGTGACACCACTGACAGTTGCTCACACCAGCTGAGTGGCGGATAATGGTGTCTCAGCCATCAAACACATGCTATCCTTTAACAGTACTTTGATAGGAATAGTTTTTTTTTTTCTGCGGAGAAACACACAGCTGGAAGGACTGCAACCTTGTTCCTCAGGCCATTTGTGTACATGCGGGATGATTGCAGGCTTTTTACAGGCTGTAACAGTGAGAACTGGAACCCTAAAAACTACTTGGAAAGTGAGGCGTCTCAGTGCCACCTCTCTGGCGTGCATTCAGACACAGCTGAAATGATTTCAGCTTTTGTTCCTCAAAGCCCTGTGTGCGGTGATGGAGCAACAGCGCCCTCCTTTGGTGACAGCTGAGAGGGAAAAAAAGCTTACAGCACCTGGTATTCCCAGGCGGTCTCCCATCCAAGTACTAACCAGGCCCGACCCTGCTTAGCTTCCGAGATCAGACGAGATCGGGCGTGTTCAGGGTGGTATGGCCGTAAGCTACGAAACAGGCCGCAGAAAGCCCATTTAAACATGCTGTGACACCACTGACAGTTGCTCACACCAGCTGAGTGGCGGATAATGGTGTCTCAGCCATCAAACACATGCTATCCTTTAACAGTACTTTGATAGGAATAGTTTTTTTTTTTCTGCGGAGAAACACACAGCTGGAAGGACTGCAACCTTGTTCCTCAGGCCATTTGTGTACATGCGGGATGATTGCAGGCTTTTTACAGGCTGTAACAGTGAGAACTGGAACCCTAAAAACTACTTGGAAAGTGAGGCGTCTCAGTGCCACCTCTCTGGCGTGCATTCAGACACAGCTGGAATGATTGCAGCTTTTGTTCCTCAAAGCCCTGTGTGCGGTGATGGAGCAACAGCGCCCTCCTTTGGTGACAGCTGAGAGGGAAAAAAAGCTTACAGCACCTGGTATTCCCAGGCGGTCTCCCATCCAAGTACTAACCAGGCCCGACCCTGCTTAGCTTCCGAGATCAGACGAGATCGGGCGTGTTCAGGGTGGTATGGCCGTAAGCAAGAAACAGGCCGCAGAAAGCCCATTTAAACATGCTGTGACACCACTGACAGTTGCTCACACCAGCTGAGTGGCGGATAATGGTGTCTCAGCCATCAAACACATGCTATCCTTTAACAGTACTTTGATAGAAATAGTTTTTTTTTTTCTGCGGAGAAACACACAGCTGGAAGGACTGCAACCTTGTTCCTCAGGCCATTTGTGTACATGCGGGATGATTGCAGGCTTTTTACAGGCTGTAACAGTGAGAACTGGAACCCTAAAAACTACTTGGAAAGTGAGGCGTCTCAGTGCCACCTCTCTGGCGTGCATTCAGACACAGCTGGAATGATTGCAGCTTTTGTTCCTCAAAGCCCTGTGTGCGGTGATGGAGCAACAGCGCCCTCCTTTGGTGACAGCTGAGAGGGAAAAAAAGCTTACAGCACCTGGTAATCCCAGGCGGTCTCCCATCCAAGTACTAACCAGGCCCGACCCTGCTTAGCTTCCGAGATCAGACGAGATCGGGCGTGTTCAGGGTGGTATGGCCGTAAGCTACGAAACAGGCCGCAGAAAGCCCATTTAAACATGCTGTGACACCACTGACAGTTGCTCACACCAGCTGAGTGGCGGATAATGGTGTCTCAGCCATCAAACACATGCTATCCTTTAACAGTACTTTGATAGGAATAGTTTTTTTTTTTCTGCGGAGAAACACACAGCTGGAAGGACTGCAACCTTGTTCCTCAGGCCATTTGTGTACATGCGGGATGATTGCAGGCTTTTTACAGGCTGTAACAGTGAGAACTGGAACCCTAAAAACTACTTGGAAAGTGAGGCGTCTCAGTGCCACCTCTCTGGCGTGCATTCAGACACAGCTGGAATGATTGCAGCTTTTGTTCCTCAAAGCCCTGTGTGCGGTGATGGAGCAACAGCGCCCTCCTTTGGTGACAGCTGAGAGGGAAAAAAAGCTTACAGCACCTGGTATTCCCAGGCGGTCTCCCATCCAAGTACTAACCAGGCCCGACCCTGCTTAGCTTCCGAGATCAGACGAGATCGGGCGTGTTCAGGGTGGTATGGCCGTAAGCTACGAAACAGGCCGCAGAAAGCCCATTTAAACATGCTGTGACACCACTGACAGTTGCTCACACCAGCTGAGTGGCGGATAATGGTGTCTCAGCCATCAAACACATGCTATCCTTTAACAGTACTTTGATAGGAATAGTTTTTTTTTTTTCTGCGGAGAAACACACAGCTGGAAGGACTGCAACCTTGTTCCTCAGGCCATTTGTGTACATGCGGGATGATTGCAGGCTTTTTACAGGCTGTAACAGTGAGAACTGGAACCCTAAAAACTACTTGGAAAGTGAGGCGTCTCAGTGCCACCTCTCTGGCGTGCATTCAGACACAGCTGGAATGATTGCAGCTTTTGTTCCTCAAAGCCCTGTGTGCGGTGATGGAGCAACAGCGCCCTCCTTTGGTGACAGCTGAGAGGGAAAAAAAGCTTACAGCACCTGGTAATCCCAGGCGGTCTCCCATCCAAGTACTAACCAGGCCCGACCCTGCTTAGCTTCCGAGATCAGACGAGATCGGGCGTGTTCAGGGTGGTATGGCCGTAAGCTACGAAACAGGCCGCAGAAAGCCCATTTAAACATGCTGTGACACCACTGACAGTTGCTCACACCAGCTGAGTGGCGGATAATGGTGTCTCAGCCATCAAACACATGCTATCCTTTAACAGTACTTTGATAGGAATAGTTTTTTTTTTTCTGCGGAGAAACACACAGCTGGAAGGACTGCAACCTTGTTCCTCAGGCCATTTGTGTACATGCGGGATGATTGCAGGCTTTTTACAGGCTGTAACAGTGAGAACTGGAACCCTAAAAACTACTTGGAAAGTGAGGCGTCTCAGTGCCACCTCTCTGGCGTGCATTCAGACACAGCTGGAATGATTGCAGCTTTTGTTCCTCAAAGCCCTGTGTGCGGTGATGGAGCAACAGCGCCCTCCTTTGGTGACAGCTGAGAGGGAAAAAAAGCTTACAGCACCTGGTATTCCCAGGCGGTCTCCCATCCAAGTACTAACCAGGCCCGACCCTGCTTAGCTTCCGAGATCAGACGAGATCAGGCGTGTTCAGGGTGGTATGGCCGTAAGCGACGAAACAGGCCGCAGAAAGCCCATTTAAACATGCTGTGACACCACTGACAGTTGCTCACACCAGCTGAGTGGCGGATAATGGTGTCTCAGCCATCAAACACATGCTATCCTTTAACAGTACTTTGATAGGAATAGTTTTTTTTTTCTGCGGAGAAACACACAGCTGGAAGGACTGCAACCTTGTTCCTCAGGCCATTTGTGTACATGCGGGATGATTGCAGGCTTTTTACAGGCTGTAACAGTGAGAACTGGAACCCTAAAAACTACTTGGAAAGTGAGGCGTCTCAGTGCCACCTCTCTGGCGTGCATTCAGACACAGCTGGAATGATTGCAGCTTTTGTTCCTCAAAGCCCTGTGTGCGGTGATGGAGCAACAGCGCCCTCCTTTGGTGACAGCTGAGAGGGAAAAAAAGCTTACAGCACCTGGTATTCCCAGGCGGTCTCCCATCCAAGTACTAACCAGGCCCGACCCTGCTTAGCTTCCGAGATCAGACGAGATCGGGCGTGTTCAGGGTGGTATGGCCGTAAGCTACGAAACAGGCCGCAGAAAGCCCATTTAAACATGCTGTGACACCACTGACAGTTGCTCACACCAGCTGAGTGGCGGACAATGGTGTCTCAGCCATCAAACACATGCTATCCTTTAACAGTACTTTGATAGGAATATTTTTTTTTTTCTGCGGAGAAACACACAGCTGGAAGGACTGCAACCTTGTTCCTCAGGCCATTTGTGTACATGCGGGATGATTGCAGGCTTTTTACAGGCTGTAACAGTGAGAACTGGAACCCTAAAAACTACTTGGAAAGTGAGGCGTCTCAGTGCCACCTCTCTGGCGTGCATTCAGACACAGCTGGAATGATTGCAGCTTTTGTTCCTCAAAGCCCTGTGTGCGGTGATGGAGCAACAGCGCCCTCCTGTGGTGACAGCTGAGAGGGAAAAAAAGCTTACAGCACCTGGTATTCCCAGGCGGTCTCCCATCCAAGTACTAACCAGGCCCGACCCTGCTTAGCTTCCGAGATCAGACGAGATCGGGCGTGTTCAGGGTGGTATGGCCGTAAGCTACGAAACAGGCCGCAGAAAGCCCATTTAAACATGCTGTGACACCACTGACAGTTGCTCACACCAGCTGAGTGGCGGATAATGGTGTCTCAGCCATCAAACACATGCTATCCTTTAACAGTACTTTGATAGGAATAGTTGTTTTTTTCTGCGGAGAAACACACAGCTGGAAGGACTGCAACCTTGTTCCTCAGGCCATTTGTGTACATGCGGGATGATTGCAGGCTTTTTACAGGCTGTAACAGTGAGAACTGGAACCCTAAAAACTACTTGGAAAGTGAGGCGTCTCAGTGCCACCTCTCTGGCGTGCATTCAGACACAGCTGGAATGATTGCAGCTTTTGTTCCTCAAAGCCCTGTGTGCGGTGATGGAGCAACAGCGCCCTCCTTTGGTGACAGCTGAGAGGGAAAAAAAGCTTACAGCACCTGGTATTCCCAGGCGGTCTCCCATCCAAGTACTAACCAGGCCCGACCCTGCTTAGCTTCCGAGATCAGACGAGATCGGGCGTGTTCAGGGTGGTATGGCCGTAAGCTACGAAACAGGCCGCAGAAAGCCCATTTAAACATGCTGTGACACCACTGACAGTTGCTCACACCAGCTGAGTGGCGGATAATGGTGTCTCAGCCATCAAACACATGCTATCCTTTAACAGTACTTTGATAGGAATAGTTTTTTTTTTTCTGCGGAGAAACACACAGCTGGAAGGACTGCAACCTTGTTCCTCAGGCCATTTGTGTACATGCGGGATGATTGCAGGCTTTTTACAGGCTGTAACAGTGAGAACTGGAACCCTAAAAACTACTTGGAAAGTGAGGCGTCTCAGTGCCACCTCTCTGGCGTGCATTCAGACACAGCTGGAATGATTGCAGCTTTTATTCCTCAAAGCCCTGTGTGCGGTGATGGAGCAACAGCGCCCTCCTTTGGTGACAGCTGAGAGGGAAAAAAAGCTTACAGCACCTGGTATTCCCAGGCGGTCTCCCATCCAAGTACTAACCAGGCCCGACCCTGCTTAGCTTCCAAGATCAGACGAGATCGGGCGTGTTCAGGGTGGTATGGCCGTAAGCTACGAAACAGGCCGCAGAAAGCCCATTTAAACATGCTGTGACACCACTGACAGTTGCTCACACCAGCTGAGTGGCGGATAATGGTGTCTCAGCCATCAAACACATGCTATCCTTTAACAGTACTTTGATAGGAATAGTTTTTTTTTTCTGCGGAGAAACACACAGCTGGAAGGACTGCAACCTTGTTCCTCAGGCCATTTGTGTACATGCGGGATGATTGCAGGCTTTTTACAGGCTGTAACAGTGAGAACTGGAACCCTAAAAACTACTTGGAAAGTGAGGCGTCTCAGTGCCACCTCTCTGGCGTGCATTCAGACACAGCTGGAATGATTGCAGCTTTTGTTCCTCAAAGCCCTGTGTGCGGTGATGGAGCAACAGCGCCCTCCTTTGGTGACAGCTGAGAGGGAAAAAAAGCTTACAGCACCTGGTATTCCCAGGCGGTCTCCCATCCAAGTACTAACCAGGCCCGACCCTGCTTAGCTTCCGAGATCAGACGAGATCAGGCGTGTTCAGGGTGGTATGGCCGTAAGCGACGAAACAGGCCGCAGAAAGCCCATTTAAACATGCTGTGACACCACTGACAGTTGCTCACACCAGCTGAGTGGCGGATAATGGTGTCTCAGCCATCAAACACATGCTATCCTTTAACAGTACTTTGATAGGAATAGTTTTTTTTTTCTGCGGAGAAACACACAGCTGGAAGGACTGCAACCTTGTTCCTCAGGCCATTTGTGTACATGCGGGATGATTGCAGGCTTTTTACAGGCTGTAACAGTGAGAACTGGAACCCTAAAAACTACTTGGAAAGTGAGGCGTCTCAGTGCCACCTCTCTGGCGTGCATTCAGACACAGCTGGAATGATTGCAGCTTTTGTTCCTCAAAGCCCTGTGTGCGGTGATGGAGCAACAGCGCCCTCCTTTGGTGACAGCTGAGAGGGAAAAAAAGCTTACAGCACCTGGTATTCCCAGGCGGTCTCCCATCCAAGTACTAACCAGGCCCGACCCTGCTTAGCTTCCGAGATCAGACGAGATCGGGCGTGTTCAGGGTGGTATGGCCGTAAGCTACGAAACAGGCCGCAGAAAGCCCATTTAAACATGCTGTGACACCACTGACAGTTGCTCACACCAGCTGAGTGGCGGACAATGGTGTCTCAGCCATCAAACACATGCTATCCTTTAACAGTACTTTGATAGGAATAGTTTTTTTTTTCTGCGGAGAAACACACAGCTGGAAGGACTGCAACCTTGTTCCTCAGGCCATTTGTGTACATGCGGGATGATTGCAGGCTTTTTACAGGCTGTAACAGTGAGAACTGGAACCCTAAAAACTACTTGGAAAGTGAGGCGTCTCAGTGCCACCTCTCTGGCGTGCATTCAGACACAGCTGGAATGATTGCAGCTTTTGTTCCTCAAAGCCCTGTGTGCGGTGATGGAGCAACAGCGCCCTCCTGTGGTGACAGCTGAGAGGGAAAAAAAGCTTACAGCACCTGGTATTCCCAGGCGGTCTCCCATCCAAGTACTAACCAGGCCCGACCCTGCTTAGCTTCCGAGATCAGACGAGATCGGGCGTGTTCAGGGTGGTATGGCCGTAAGCTACGAAACAGGCCGCAGAAAGCCCATTTAAACATGCTGTGACACCACTGACAGTTGCTCACACCAGCTGAGTGGCGGATAATGGTGTCTCAGCCATCAAACACATGCTATCCTTTAACAGTACTTTGATAGGAATAGTTGTTTTTTTCTGCGGAGAAACACACAGCTGGAAGGACTGCAACCTTGTTCCTCAGGCCATTTGTGTACATGCGGGATGATTGCAGGCTTTTTACAGGCTGTAACAGTGAGAACTGGAACCCTAAAAACTACTTGGAAAGTGAGGCGTCTCAGTGCCACCTCTCTGGCGTGCATTCAGACACAGCTGGAATGATTGCAGCTTTTGTTCCTCAAAGCCCTGTGTGCGGTGATGGAGCAACAGCGCCCTCCTTTGGTGACAGCTGAGAGGGAAAAAAAGCTTACAGCACCTGGTATTCCCAGGCGGTCTCCCATCCAAGTACTAACCAGGCCCGACCCTGCTTAGCTTCCGAGATCAGACGAGATCGGGCGTGTTCAGGGTGGTATGGCCGTAAGCTACGAAACAGGCCGCAGAAAGCCCATTTAAACATGCTGTGACACCACTGACAGTTGCTCACACCAGCTGAGTGGCGGATAATGGTGTCTCAGCCATCAAACACATGCTATCCTTTAACAGTACTTTGATAGGAATAGTTTTTTTTTTTTCTGCGGAGAAACACACAGCTGGAAGGACTGCAACCTTGTTCCTCAGGCCATTTGTGTACATGCGGGATGATTGCAGGCTTTTTACAGGCTGTAACAGTGAGAACTGGAACCCTAAAAACTACTTGGAAAGTGAGGCGTCTCAGTGCCACCTCTCTGGCGTGCATTCAGACACAGCTGGAATGATTGCAGCTTTTGTTCCTCAAAGCCCTGTGTGCGGTGATGGAGCAACAGCGCCCTCCTTTGGTGACAGCTGACAGGGAAAAAAAGCTTACAGCACCTGGTATTCCCAGGCGGTCTCCCATCCAAGTACTAACCAGGCCCGACCCTGCTTAGCTTCCGAGATCAGACGAGATCGGGCGTGTTCAGGGTGGTATGGCCGTAAGCGACGAAACAGGCCGCAGAAAGCCCATTTAAACATGCTGTGACACCACTGACAGTTGCTCACACCAGCTGAGTGGCGGATAATGGTGTCTCAGCCATCAAACACATGCTATCCTTTAACAGTACTTTGATAGAAATAGTTTTTTTTTTTCTGCGGAGAAACACACAGCTGGAAGGACTGCAACCTTGTTCCTCAGGCCATTTGTGTACATGCGGGATGATTGCAGGCTTTTTACAGGCTGTAACAGTGAGAACTGGAACCCTAAAAACTACTTGGAAAGTGAGGCGTCTCAGTGCCACCTCTCTGGCGTGCATTCAGACACAGCTGGAATGATTGCAGCTTTTGTTCCTCAAAGCCCTGTGTGCGGTGATGGAGCAACAGCGCCCTCCTTTGGTGACAGCTGAGAGGGAAAAAAAGCTTACAGCACCTGGTATTCCCAGGCGGTCTCCCATCCAAGTACTAACCAGGCCCGACCCTGCTTAGCTTCCGAGATCAGACGAGATCAGGCGTGTTCAGGGTGGTATGGCCGTAAGCGACGAAACAGGCCGCAGAAAGCCCATTTAAACATGCTGTGACACCACTGACAGTTGCTCACACCAGCTGAGTGGCGGATAATGGTGTCTCAGCCATCAAACACATGCTATCCTTTAACAGTACTTTGATAGGAATAGTTTTTTTTTTCTGCGGAGAAACACACAGCTGGAAGGACTGCAACCTTGTTCCTCAGGCCATTTGTGTACATGCGGGATGATTGCAGGCTTTTTACAGGCTGTAACAGTGAGAACTGGAACCCTAAAAACTACTTGGAAAGTGAGGCGTCTCAGTGCCACCTCTCTGGCGTGCATTCAGACACAGCTGGAATGATTGCAGCTTTTGTTCCTCAAAGCCCTGTGTGCGGTGATGGAGCAACAGCGCCCTCCTTTGGTGACAGCTGAGAGGGAAAAAAAGCTTACAGCACCTGGTATTCCCAGGCGGTCTCCCATCCAAGTACTAACCAGGCCCGACCCTGCTTAGCTTCCGAGATCAGACGAGATCGGGCGTGTTCAGGGTGGTATGGCCGTAAGCTACGAAACAGGCCGCAGAAAGCCCATTTAAACATGCTGTGACACCACTGACAGTTGCTCACACCAGCTGAGTGGCGGACAATGGTGTCTCAGCCATCAAACACATGCTATCCTTTAACAGTACTTTGATAGGAATAGTTTTTTTTTTCTGCGGAGAAACACACAGCTGGAAGGACTGCAACCTTGTTCCTCAGGCCATTTGTGTACATGCGGGATGATTGCAGGCTTTTTACAGGCTGTAACAGTGAGAACTGGAACCCTAAAAACTACTTGGAAAGTGAGGCGTCTCAGTGCCACCTCTCTGGCGTGCATTCAGACACAGCTGGAATGATTGCAGCTTTTGTTCCTCAAAGCCCTGTGTGCGGTGATGGAGCAACAGCGCCCTCCTGTGGTGACAGCTGAGAGGGAAAAAAAGCTTACAGCACCTGGTATTCCCAGGCGGTCTCCCATCCAAGTACTAACCAGGCCCGACCCTGCTTAGCTTCCGAGATCAGACGAGATCGGGCGTGTTCAGGGTGGTATGGCCGTAAGCTACGAAACAGGCCGCAGAAAGCCCATTTAAACATGCTGTGACACCACTGACAGTTGCTCACACCAGCTGAGTGGCGGATAATGGTGTCTCAGCCATCAAACACATGCTATCCTTTAACAGTACTTTGATAGGAATAGTTGTTTTTTTCTGCGGAGAAACACACAGCTGGAAGGACTGCAACCTTGTTCCTCAGGCCATTTGTGTACATGCGGGATGATTGCAGGCTTTTTACAGGCTGTAACAGTGAGAACTGGAACCCTAAAAACTACTTGGAAAGTGAGGCGTCTCAGTGCCACCTCTCTGGCGTGCATTCAGACACAGCTGGAATGATTGCAGCTTTTGTTCCTCAAAGCCCTGTGTGCGGTGATGGAGCAACAGCGCCCTCCTTTGGTGACAGCTGAGAGGGAAAAAAAGCTTACAGCACCTGGTATTCCCAGGCGGTCTCCCATCCAAGTACTAACCAGGCCCGACCCTGCTTAGCTTCCGAGATCAGACGAGATCGGGCGTGTTCAGGGTGGTATGGCCGTAAGCTACGAAACAGGCCGCAGAAAGCCCATTTAAACATGCTGTGACACCACTGACAGTTGCTCACACCAGCTGAGTGGCGGATAATGGTGTCTCAGCCATCAAACACATGCTATCCTTTAACAGTACTTTGATAGGAATAGTTTTTTTTTTTTCTGCGGAGAAACACACAGCTGGAAGGACTGCAACCTTGTTCCTCAGGCCATTTGTGTACATGCGGGATGATTGCAGGCTTTTTACAGGCTGTAACAGTGAGAACTGGAACCCTAAAAACTACTTGGAAAGTGAGGCGTCTCAGTGCCACCTCTCTGGCGTGCATTCAGACACAGCTGGAATGATTGCAGCTTTTGTTCCTCAAAGCCCTGTGTGCGGTGATGGAGCAACAGCGCCCTCCTTTGGTGACAGCTGACAGGGAAAAAAAGCTTACAGCACCTGGTATTCCCAGGCGGTCTCCCATCCAAGTACTAACCAGGCCCGACCCTGCTTAGCTTCCGAGATCAGACGAGATCGGGCGTGTTCAGGGTGGTATGGCCGTAAGCGACGAAACAGGCCGCAGAAAGCCCATTTAAACATGCTGTGACACCACTGACAGTTGCTCACACCAGCTGAGTGGCGGATAATGGTGTCTCAGCCATCAAACACATGCTATCCTTTAACAGTACTTTGATAGAAATAGTTTTTTTTTTTCTGCGGAGAAACACACACTGGAAGGACTGCAACCTTGTTCCTCAGGCCATTTGTGTACATGCGGGATGATTGCAGGCTTTTTACAGGCTGTAACAGTGAGAACTGGAACCCTAAAAACTACTTGGAAAGTGAGGCGTCTCAGTGCCACCTCTCTGGCGTGCATTCAGACACAGCTGGAATGATTGCAGCTTTTGTTCCTCAAAGCCCTGTGTGCGGTGATGGAGCAACAGCGCCCTCCTTTGGTGACAGCTGAGAGGGAAAAAAAGCTTACAGCACCTGGTATTCCCAGGCGGTCTCCCATCCAAGTACTAACCAGGCCCGACCCTGCTTAGCTTCCGAGATCAGACGAGATCAGGCGTGTTCAGGGTGGTATGGCCGTAAGCGACGAAACAGGCCGCAGAAAGCCCATTTAAACATGCTGTGACACCACTGACAGTTGCTCACACCAGCTGAGTGGCGGATAATGGTGTCTCAGCCATCAAACACATGCTATCCTTTAACAGTACTTTGATAGGAATAGTTTTTTTTTTCTGCGGAGAAACACACAGCTGGAAGGACTGCAACCTTGTTCCTCAGGCCATTTGTGTACATGCGGGATGATTGCAGGCTTTTTACAGGCTGTAACAGTGAGAACTGGAACCCTAAAAACTACTTGGAAAGTGAGGCGTCTCAGTGCCACCTCTCTGGCGTGCATTCAGACACAGCTGGAATGATTGCAGCTTTTGTTCCTCAAAGCCCTGTGTGCGGTGATGGAGCAACAGCGCCCTCCTTTGGTGACAGCTGAGAGGGAAAAAAAGCTTACAGCACCTGGTATTCCCAGGCGGTCTCCCATCCAAGTACTAACCAGGCCCGACCCTGCTTAGCTTCCGAGATCAGACGAGATCGGGCGTGTTCAGGGTGGTATGGCCGTAAGCTACGAAACAGGCCGCAGAAAGCCCATTTAAACATGCTGTGACACCACTGACAGTTGCTCACACCAGCTGAGTGGCGGACAATGGTGTCTCAGCCATCAAACACATGCTATCCTTTAACAGTACTTTGATAGGAATAGTTTTTTTTTTCTGCGGAGAAACACACAGCTGGAAGGACTGCAACCTTGTTCCTCAGGCCATTTGTGTACATGCGGGATGATTGCAGGCTTTTTACAGGCTGTAACAGTGAGAACTGGAACCCTAAAAACTACTTGGAAAGTGAGGCGTCTCAGTGCCACCTCTCTGGCGTGCATTCAGACACAGCTGGAATGATTGCAGCTTTTGTTCCTCAAAGCCCTGTGTGCAGTGATGGAGCAACAGCGCCCTCCTGTGGTGACAGCTGAGAGGGAAAAAAAGCTTACAGCACCTGGTATTCCCAGGCGGTCTCCCATCCAAGTACTAACCAGGCCCGACCCTGCTTAGCTTCCGAGATCAGACGAGATCGGGCGTGTTCAGGGTGGTATGGCCGTAAGCTACGAAACAGGCCGCAGAAAGCCCATTTAAACATGCTGTGACACCACTGACAGTTGCTCACACCAGCTGAGTGGCGGATAATGGTGTCTCAGCCATCAAACACATGCTATCCTTTAACAGTACTTTGATAGGAATAGTTGTTTTTTTCTGCGGAGAAACACACAGCTGGAAGGACTGCAACCTTGTTCCTCAGGCCATTTGTGTACATGCGGGATGATTGCAGGCTTTTTACAGGCTGTAACAGTGAGAACTGGAACCCTAAAAACTACTTGGAAAGTGAGGCGTCTCAGTGCCACCTCTCTGGCGTGCATTCAGACACAGCTGGAATGATTGCAGCTTTTGTTCCTCAAAGCCCTGTGTGCGGTGATGGAGCAACAGCGCCCTCCTTTGGTGACAGCTGAGAGGGAAAAAAAGCTTACAGCACCTGGTATTCCCAGGCGGTCTCCCATCCAAGTACTAACCAGGCCCGACCCTGCTTAGCTTCCGAGATCAGACGAGATCGGGCGTGTTCAGGGTGGTATGGCCGTAAGCTACGAAACAGGCCGCAGAAAGCCCATTTAAACATGCTGTGACACCACTGACAGTTGCTCACACCAGCTGAGTGGCGGATAATGGTGTCTCAGCCATCAAACACATGCTATCCTTTAACAGTACTTTGATAGGAATAGTTTTTTTTTTTTCTGCGGAGAAACACACAGCTGGAAGGACTGCAACCTTGTTCCTCAGCCATTTGTGTACATGCGGGATGATTGCAGGCTTTTTACAGGCTGTAACAGTGAGAACTGGAACCCTAAAAACTACTTGGAAAGTGAGGCGTCTCAGTGCCACCTCTCTGGCGTGCATTCAGACACAGCTGGAATGATTGCAGCTTTTGTTCCTCAAAGCCCTGTGTGCGGTGATGGAGCAACAGCGCCCTCCTTTGGTGACAGCTGAGAGGGAAAAAAAGCTTACAGCACCTGGTATTCCCAGGCGGTCTCCCATCCAAGTACTAACCAGGCCCGACCCTGCTTAGCTTCCGAGATCAGACGAGATCGGGCGTGTTCAGGGTGGTATGGCCGTAAGCTACGAAACAGGCCGCAGAAAGCCCATTTAAACATGCTGTGACACCACTGACAGTTGCTCACACCAGCTGAGTGGCGGACAATGGTGTCTCAGCCATCAAACACATGCTATCCTTTAACAGTACTTTGATAGGAATAGTTTTTTTTTTCTGCGGAGAAACACACAGCTGGAAGGACTGCAACCTTGTTCCTCAGGCCATTTGTGTACATGCGGGATGATTGCAGGCTTTTTACAGGCTGTAACAGTGAGAACTGGAACCCTAAAAACTACTTGGAAAGTGAGGCGTCTCAGTGCCACCTCTCTGGCGTGCATTCAGACACAGCTGGAATGATTGCAGCTTTTGTTCCTCAAAGCCCTGTGTGCGGTGATGGAGCAACAGCGCCCTCCTTTGGTGACAGCTGAGAGGGAAAAAAAGCTTACAGCACCTGGTATTCCCAGGCGGTCTCCCATCCAAGTACTAACCAGGCCCGACCCTGCTTAGCTTCCGAGATCAGACGAGATCGGGCGTGTTCAGGGTGGTATGGCCGTAAGCTACGAAACAGGCCGCAGAAAGCCCATTTAAACATGCTGTGACACCACTGACAGTTGCTCACACCAGCTGAGTGGCGGATAATGGTGTCTCAGCCATCAAACACATGCTATCCTTTAACAGTACTTTGATAGAAATAGTTTTTTTTTTTCTGCGGAGAAACACACAGCTGGAAGGACTGCAACCTTGTTCCTCAGGCCATTTGTGTACATGCGGGATGATTGCAGGCTTTTTACAGGCTGTAACAGTGAGAACTGGAACCCTAAAAACTACTTGGAAAGTGAGGCGTCTCAGTGCCACCTCTCTGGCGTGCATTCAGACACAGCTGGAATGATTGCAGCTTTTGTTCCTCAAAGCCCTGTGTGCGGTGATGGAGCAACAGCGCCCTCCTTTGGTGACAGCTGAGAGGGAAAAAAAGCTTACAGCACCTGGTATTCCCAGGCGGTCTCCCATCCAAGTACTAACCAGGCCCGACCCTGCTTAGCTTCCGAGATCAGACGAGATCGGGCGTGTTCAGGGTGGTATGGCCGTAAGCGACGAAACAGGCCGCAGAAAGCCCATTTAAACATGCTGTGACACCACTGACAGTTGCTCACACCAGCTGAGTGGCGGATAATGGTGTCTCAGCCATCAAACACATGCTATCCTTTAACAGTACTTTGATAGAAATAGTTTTTTTTTTTCTGCGGAGAAACACACAGCTGGAAGGACTGCAACCTTGTTCCTCAGGCCATTTGTGTACATGCGGGATGATTGCAGGCTTTTTACAGGCTGTAACAGTGAGAACTGGAACCCTAAAAACTACTTGGAAAGTGAGGCGTCTCAGTGCCACCTCTCTGGCGTGCATTCAGACACAGCTGGAATGATTGCAGCTTTTGTTCCTCAAAGCCCTGTGTGCGGTGATGGAGCAACAGCGCCCTCCTTTGGTGACAGCTGAGAGGGAAAAAAAGCTTACAGCACCTGGTATTCCCAGGCGGTCTCCCATCCAAGTACTAACCAGGCCCGACCCTGCTTAGCTTCCGAGATCAGACGAGATCAGGCGTGTTCAGGGTGGTATGGCCGTAAGCGACGAAACAGGCCGCAGAAAGCCCATTTAAACATGCTGTGACACCACTGACAGTTGCTCACACCAGCTGAGTGGCGGATAATGGTGTCTCAGCCATCAAACACATGCTATCCTTTAACAGTACTTTGATAGGAATAGTTTTTTTTTTCTGCGGAGAAACACACAGCTGGAAGGACTGCAACCTTGTTCCTCAGGCCATTTGTGTACATGCGGGATGATTGCAGGCTTTTTACAGGCTGTAACAGTGAGAACTGGAACCCTAAAAACTACTTGGAAAGTGAGGCGTCTCAGTGCCACCTCTCTGGCGTGCATTCAGACACAGCTGGAATGATTGCAGCTTTTGTTCCTCAAAGCCCTGTGTGCGGTGATGGAGCAACAGCGCCCTCCTTTGGTGACAGCTGAGAGGGAAAAAAAGCTTACAGCACCTGGTATTCCCAGGCGGTCTCCCATCCAAGTACTAACCAGGCCCGACCCTGCTTAGCTTCCGAGATCAGACGAGATCGGGCGTGTTCAGGGTGGTATGGCCGTAAGCTACGAAACAGGCCGCAGAAAGCCCATTTAAACATGCTGTGACACCACTGACAGTTGCTCACACCAGCTGAGTGGCGGACAATGGTGTCTCAGCCATCAAACACATGCTATCCTTTAACAGTACTTTGATAGGAATAGTTTTTTTTTTCTGCGGAGAAACACACAGCTGGAAGGACTGCAACCTTGTTCCTCAGGCCATTTGTGTACATGCGGGATGATTGCAGGCTTTTTACAGGCTGTAACAGTGAGAACTGGAACCCTAAAAACTACTTGGAAAGTGAGGCGTCTCAGTGCCACCTCTCTGGCGTGCATTCAGACACAGCTGGAATGATTGCAGCTTTTGTTCCTCAAAGCCCTGTGTGCAGTGATGGAGCAACAGCGCCCTCCTGTGGTGACAGCTGAGAGGGAAAAAAAGCTTACAGCACCTGGTATTCCCAGGCGGTCTCCCATCCAAGTACTAACCAGGCCCGACCCTGCTTAGCTTCCGAGATCAGACGAGATCGGGCGTGTTCAGGGTGGTATGGCCGTAAGCTACGAAACAGGCCGCAGAAAGCCCATTTAAACATGCTGTGACACCACTGACAGTTGCTCACACCAGCTGAGTGGCGGATAATGGTGTCTCAGCCATCAAACACATGCTATCCTTTAACAGTACTTTGATAGGAATAGTTGTTTTTTTCTGCGGAGAAACACACAGCTGGAAGGACTGCAACCTTGTTCCTCAGGCCATTTGTGTACATGCGGGATGATTGCAGGCTTTTTACAGGCTGTAACAGTGAGAACTGGAACCCTAAAAACTACTTGGAAAGTGAGGCGTCTCAGTGCCACCTCTCTGGCGTGCATTCAGACACAGCTGGAATGATTGCAGCTTTTGTTCCTCAAAGCCCTGTGTGCGGTGATGGAGCAACAGCGCCCTCCTTTGGTGACAGCTGAGAGGGAAAAAAAGCTTACAGCACCTGGTATTCCCAGGCGGTCTCCCATCCAAGTACTAACCAGGCCCGACCCTGCTTAGCTTCCGAGATCAGACGAGATCGGGCGTGTTCAGGGTGGTATGGCCGTAAGCTACGAAACAGGCCGCAGAAAGCCCATTTAAACATGCTGTGACACCACTGACAGTTGCTCACACCAGCTGAGTGGCGGATAATGGTGTCTCAGCCATCAAACACATGCTATCCTTTAACAGTACTTTGATAGGAATAGTTTTTTTTTTTTCTGCGGAGAAACACACAGCTGGAAGGACTGCAACCTTGTTCCTCAGGCCATTTGTGTACATGCGGGATGATTGCAGGCTTTTTACAGGCTGTAACAGTGAGAACTGGAACCCTAAAAACTACTTGGAAAGTGAGGCGTCTCAGTGCCACCTCTCTGGCGTGCATTCAGACACAGCTGGAATGATTGCAGCTTTTGTTCCTCAAAGCCCTGTGTGCGTTGATGGAGCAACAGCGCCCTCCTTTGGTGACAGCTGACAGGGAAAAAAAGCTTACAGCACCTGGTATTCCCAAGCGGTCTCCCATCCAAGTACTAACCAGGCCCGACCCTGCTTAGCTTCCGAGATCAGACGAGATCTGGCGTGTTCAGGGTGGTATGGCCGTAAGCGACGAAACAGGCCGCAGAAAGCCCATTTAAACATGCTGTGACACCACTGACAGTTGCTCACACCAGCTGAGTGGCGGATAATGGTGTCTCAGCCATCAAACACATGCTATCCTTTAACAGTACTTTGATAGAAATAGTTTTTTTTTTTCTGCGGAGAAACACACAGCTGGAAGGACTGCAACCTTGTTCCTCAGGCCATTTGTGTACATGCGGGATGATTGCAGGCTTTTTACAGGCTGTAACAGTGAGAACTGGAACCCTAAAAACTACTTGGAAAGTGAGGCGTCTCAGTGCCACCTCTCTGGCGTGCATTCAGACACAGCTGGAATGATTGCAGCTTTTGTTCCTCAAAGCCCTGTGTGCGGTGATGGAGCAACAGCGCCCTCCTTTGGTGACAGCTGAGAGGGAAAAAAAGCTTACAGCACCTGGTATTCCCAGGCGGTCTCCCATCCAAGTACTAACCAGGCCCGACCCTGCTTAGCTTCCGAGATCAGACGAGATCGGGCGTGTTCAGGGTGGTATGGCCGTAAGCTACGAAACAGGCCGCAGAAAGCCCATTTAAACATGCTGTGACACCACTGACAGTTGCTCACACCAGCTGAGTGGCGGATAATGGTGTCTCAGCCATCAAACACATGCTATCCTTTAACAGTACTTTGATAGGAATAGTTTTTTTTTTTCTGCGGAGAAACACACAGCTGGAAGGACTGCAACCTTGTTCCTCAGGCCATTTGTGTACATGCGGGATGATTGCAGGCTTTTTACAGGCTGTAACAGTGAGAACTGGAACCCTAAAAACTACTTGGAAAGTGAGGCGTCTCAGTGCCACCTCTCTGGCGTGCATTCAGACACAGCTGGAATGATTGCAGCTTTTGTTCCTCAAAGCCCTGTGTGCGGTGATGGAGCAACAGCGCCCTCCTTTGGTGACAGCTGAGAGGGAAAAAAAGCTTACAGCACCTGGTATTCCCAGGCGGTCTCCCATCCAAGTACTAACCAGGCCCGACCCTGCTTAGCTTCCGAGATCAGACGAGATCGGGCGTGTTCAGGGTGGTATGGCCGTAAGCGACGAAACAGGCCGCAGAAAGCCCATTTAAACATGCTGTGACACCACTGACAGTTGCTCACACCAGCTGAGTGGCGGATAATGGTGTCTCAGCCATCAAACACATGCTATCCTTTAACAGTACTTTGATAGAAATAGTTTTTTTTTTTCTGCGGAGAAACACACAGCTGGAAGGACTGCAACCTTGTTCCTCAGGCCATTTGTGTACATGCGGGATGATTGCAGGCTTTTTACAGGCTGTAACAGTGAGAACTGGAACCCTAAAAACTACTTGGAAAGTGAGGCGTCTCAGTGCCACCTCTCTGGCGTGCATTCAGACACAGCTGGAATGATTGCAGCTTTTGTTCCTCAAAGCCCTGTGTGCGGTGATGGAGCAACAGCGCCCTCCTTTGGTGACAGCTGAGAGGGAAAAAAAGCTTACAGCACCTGGTATTCCCAGGCGGTCTCCCATCCAAGTACTAACCAGGCCCGACCCTGCTTAGCTTCCGAGATCAGACGAGATCGGGCGTGTTCAGGGTGGTATGGCCGTAAGCTACGAAACAGGCCGCAGAAAGCCCATTTAAACATGCTGTGACACCACTGACAGTTGCTCACACCAGCTGAGTGGCGGATAATGGTGTCTCAGCCATCAAACACATGCTATCCTTTAACAGTACTTTGATAGGAATAGTTTTTTTTTTTTCTGCGGAGAAACACACAGCTGGAAGGACTGCAACCTTGTTCCTCAGGCCATTTGTGTACATGCGGGATGATTGCAGGCTTTTTACAGGCTGTAACAGTGAGAACTGGAACCCTAAAAACTACTTGGAAAGTGAGGCGTCTCAGTGCCACCTCTCTGGCGTGCATTCAGACACAGCTGGAATGATTGCAGCTTTTGTTCCTCAAAGCCCTGTGTGCGGTGATGGAGCAACAGCGCCCTCCTTTGGTGACAGCTGAGAGGGAAAAAAAGCTTACAGCACCTGGTAATCCCAGGCGGTCTCCCATCCAAGTACTAACCAGGCCCGACCCTGCTTAGCTTCCGAGATCAGACGAGATCGGGCGTGTTCAGGGTGGTATGGCCGTAAGCTACGAAACAGGCCGCAGAAAGCCCATTTAAACATGCTGTGACACCACTGACAGTTGCTCACACCAGCTGAGTGGCGGATAATGGTGTCTCAGCCATCAAACACATGCTATCCTTTAACAGTACTTTGATAGGAATAGTTTTTTTTTTTCTGCGGAGAAACACACAGCTGGAAGGACTGCAACCTTGTTCCTCAGGCCATTTGTGTACATGCGGGATGATTGCAGGCTTTTTACAGGCTGTAACAGTGAGAACTGGAACCCTAAAAACTACTTGGAAAGTGAGGCGTCTCAGTGCCACCTCTCTGGCGTGCATTCAGACACAGCTGGAATGATTGCAGCTTTTGTTCCTCAAAGCCCTGTGTGCGGTGATGGAGCAACAGCGCCCTCCTTTGGTGACAGCTGAGAGGGAAAAAAAGCTTACAGCACCTGGTATTCCCAGGCGGTCTCCCATCCAAGTACTAACCAGGCCCGACCCTGCTTAGCTTCCGAGATCAGACGAGATCAGGCGTGTTCAGGGTGGTATGGCCGTAAGCGACGAAACAGGCCGCAGAAAGCCCATTTAAACATGCTGTGACACCACTGACAGTTGCTCACACCAGCTGAGTGGCGGATAATGGTGTCTCAGCCATCAAACACATGCTATCCTTTAACAGTACTTTGATAGGAATAGTTTTTTTTTTTCTGCGGAGAAACACACAGCTGGAAGGACTGCAACCTTGTTCCTCAGGCCATTTGTGTACATGCGGGATGATTGCAGGCTTTTTACAGGCTGTAACAGTGAGAACTGGAACCCTAAAAACTACTTGGAAAGTGAGGCGTCTCAGTGCCACCTCTCTGGCGTGCATTCAGACACAGCTGGAATGATTGCAGCTTTTGTTCCTCAAAGCCCTGTGTGCGGTGATGGAGCAACAGCGCCCTCCTTTGGTGACAGCTGAGAGGGAAAAAAAGCTTACAGCACCTGGTATTCCCAGGCGGTCTCCCATCCAAGTACTAACCAGGCCCGACCCTGCTTAGCTTCCAAGATCAGACGAGATCGGGCATGTTCAGGGTGGTATGGCCGTAAGCTACGAAACAGGCCGCAGAAAGCCCATTTAAACATGCTGTGACACCACTGACAGTTGCTCACACCAGCTGAGTGGCGGATAATGGTGTCTCAGCCATCAAACACATGCTATCCTTTAACAGTACTTTGATAGGAATAGTTTTTTTTTTTCTGCGGAGAAACACACAGCTGGAAGGACTGCAACCTTGTTCCTCAGGCCATTTGTGTACATGCGGGATGATTGCAGGCTTTTTACAGGCTGTAACAGTGAGAACTGGAACCCTAAAAACTACTTGGAAAGTGAGGCGTCTCAGTGCCACCTCTCTGGCGTGCATTCAGACACAGCTGGAATGATTGCAGCTTTTGTTCCTCAAAGCCCTGTGTGCGGTGATGGAGCAACAGCGCCCTCCTTTGGTGACAGCTGAGAGGGAAAAAAAGCTTACAGCACCTGGTATTCCCAGGCGGTCTCCCATTCAAGTACTAACCAGGCCCGACCCTGCTTAGCTTCCGAGATCAGACGAGATCGGGCGTGTTCAGGGTGGTATGGCCGTAAGCTACGAAACAGGCCGCAGAAAGCCCATTTAAACATGCTGTGACACCACTGACAGTTGCTCACACCAGCTGAGTGGCGGATAATGGTGTCTCAGCCATCAAACACATGCTATCCTTTAACAGTACTTTGATAGGAATAGTTTTTTTTTTTCTGCGGAGAAACACACAGCTGGAAGGACTGCAACCTTGTTCCTCAGGCCATTTGTGTACATGCGGGATGATTGCAGGCTTTTTACAGGCTGTAACAGTGAGAACTGGAACCCTAAAAACTACTTGGAAAGTGAGGCGTCTCAGTGCCACCTCTCTGGCGTGCATTCAGACACAGCTGGAATGATTGCAGCTTTTGTTCCTCAAAGCCCTGTGTGCGGTGATGGAGCAACAGCGCCCTCCTTTGGTGACAGCTGACAGGGAAAAAAAGCTTACAGCACCTGGTATTCCCAGGCGGTCTCCCATCCAAGTACTAACCAGGCCCGACCCTGCTTAGCTTCCGAGATCAGACGAGATCGGGCGTGTTCAGGGTGGTATGGCCGTAAGCTACGAAACAGGCCGCAGAAAGCCCATTTAAACATGCTGTGACACCACTGACAGTTGCTCACACCAGCTGAGTGGCGGATAATGGTGTCTCAGCCATCAAACACATGCTATCCTTTAACAGTACTTTGATAGAAATAGTTTTTTTTTTTCTGCGGAGAAACACACAGCTGGAAGGACTGCAACCTTGTTCCTCAGGCCATTTGTGTACATGCGGGATGATTGCAGGCTTTTTACAGGCTGTAACAGTGAGAACTGGAACCCTAAAAACTACTTGGAAAGTGAGGCGTCTCAGTGCCACCTCTCTGGCGTGCATTCAGACACAGCTGGAATGATTGCAGCTTTTGTTCCTCAAAGCCCTGTGTGCGGTGATGGAGCAACAGCGCCCTCCTTTGGTGACAGCTGAGAGGGAAAAAAAGCTTACAGCACCTGGTATTCCCAGGCGGTCTCCCATCCAAGTACTAACCAGGCCCGACCCTGCTTAGCTTCCGAGATCAGACGAGATCGGGCGTGTTCAGGGTGGTATGGCCGTAAGCTACGAAACAGGCCGCAGAAAGCCCATTTAAACATGCTGTGACACCACTGACAGTTGCTCACACCAGCTGAGTGGCGGATAATGGTGTCTCAGCCATCAAACACATGCTATCCTTTAACAGTACTTTGATAGGAATAGTTTTTTTTTTTCTGCGGAGAAACACACAGCTGGAAGGACTGCAACCTTGTTCCTCAGGCCATTTGTGTACATGCGGGATGATTGCAGGCTTTTTACAGGCTGTAACAGTGAGAACTGGAACCCTAAAAACTACTTGGAAAGTGAGGCGTCTCAGTGCCACCTCTCTGGCGTGCATTCAGACACAGCTGGAATGATTGCAGCTTTTGTTCCTCAAAGCCCTGTGTGCGGTGATGGAGCAACAGCGCCCTCCTTTGGTGACAGCTGACAGGGAAAAAAAGCTTACAGCACTTGGTATTCCCAGGCGGTCTCCCATCCAAGTACTAACCAGGCCCGACCCTGCTTAGCTTCCGAGATCAGACGAGATCGGGCGTGTTCAGGGTGGTATGGCCGTAAGCTACGAAACAGGCCGCAGAAAGCCCATTTAAACATGCTGTGACACCACTGACAGTTGCTCACACCAGCTGAGTGGCGGATAATGGTGTCTCAGCCATCAAACACATGCTATCCTTTAACAGTACTTTGATAGGAATAGTTTTTTTTTTTCTGCGGAGAAACACACAGCTGGAAGGACTGCAACCTTGTTCCTCAGGCCATTTGTGTACATGCGGGATGATTGCAGGCTTTTTACAGGCTGTAACAGTGAGAACTGGAACCCTAAAAACTACTTGGAAAGTGAGGCGTCTCAGTGCCACCTCTCTGGCGTGCATTCAGACACAGCTGGAATGATTGCAGCTTTTGTTCCTCAAAGCCCTGTGTGCGGTGATGGAGCAACAGCGCCCTCCTTTGGTGACAGCTGAGAGGGAAAAAAAGCTTACAGCACCTGGTATTCCCAGGCGGTCTCCCATCCAAGTACTAACCAGGCCCGACCCTGCTTAGCTTCCGAGATCAGACGAGATCGGGCGTGTTCAGGGTGGTATGGCCGTAAGCTACGAAACAGGCCGCAGAAAGCCCATTTAAACATGCTGTGACACCACTGACAGTTGCTCACACCAGCT